>NC_134695.1:96961030-97261030 GCF_050947455.1 Rhinoderma darwinii
AGCTATGTAGCTTTTGGATGATAAATGAATTTGTGTACAATTTTGTGTACAGTGTACAATTTTCTGTACCCTTAAACAGAGAGGGGGGTCCTCTATTCATGGTTTTCATCTCTTGGCTATAGTGGAAAGAGGCTACAAAGAATACCTCTTGCTCTGGAGGACCTCTCCTATCCCCCATTGATATAAATGGTCAGTGTGTAATGCTCAAATTCCCCTGTGATGGCGCTGCAGGGAAGTTAAATACTTAGGTTTCCCCACATATTAAAACTGATCGCTGGGTGTCGCAGCCAGGGGTAAACCTAGCCCCTCTGCTGCCTGAGGCGAACTATAAAAAGACGCCCCCTCCCCAATCCATCCGAGTTTTCTCATTACTGGCTTTACACAACAAACACGCAATATATACATTTTTTTTAACTGGTTGCCGACACAGGACTGAGCGGCGAGCACTTCGCGCATTAGGACGAGCATACTCGTCCTGTGTGACAGCCGTCCCTGCGCGCGTCTGTGCGCGCGATCGAGAGCGGGGCAACGGCTGTAATACACAGCCACGGCCCCGCTCTGACAGCGGAGAGGAGAGAAACATCTTCTCTCCGCTGTTAACCCTTTGAACGCCACGATGACAGCTGATCGCGGCGTTCAAGGAGAGGGGACTGCACATTGATCGCGTCACAGAAAATAACTGTGACGCGATCAAAGCCCACAACTCTTATGGCCAGACAGCCCAGGGTCCAGTGAAGGACCCCAGGGCTGTCTGAACATATTTCCTGTTGTTAGGGCATACTGAGGTATGCCCTAACAACTGCCTGTGTACAATCAGTACACAGGCTAATGTACTGGCATATAGATCTATGCCGGTACATTGCAGTTACAAAATAAAAATCAAAATGATAATCCCTTTATGGGATTAAAAAAAAAAGTTAAATGAATGTAAAAAAAAAATAATGGTAAATAAATAAATAAAAAGTAAATAAAATACACAGAAACACACATTTTTTATAATAAATAAACTTTTTAAAATATAAGTCCCAAAACATGAAATAATATAGACATATTTGGTATCGCCACGACCGTAACTACCTGTACAACAAATGTATAACATTATTTATTATGATCCGTGTATGGTGTAAAAAAAAAAAATATTAAAGCTGCTGCGCAACTGCTTTTTTTCAGCATTTTAATCTAATTAAAAATTTATAGAAATTAAACGATAATGTAGTTGTACCAAAAAATGGTACGTACATAAAGTACAACTCGTCCCGCAAAAAACAAAGTCTCATACAACTACGTCGTACAAAAAATAAAAGCGTTATCAGCGTCGGGATGCAGAGAGGGAAATGTAAAAAAAATTGCTCTGTCCTCAAGGCTAAAATTGGCCGTGTCCTTAAAGAGGCTCTGTCACCAGATTTTGCAACCCCTATCTGCTATTGCAGCAGATCGGCGCTGCAATGTAGATTACAGTAACGTTTTTATTTTAAAAAAACGAGCATTTTTGGCCAAGTTATGGCCATTTTTGTATTTATGCAAATGAGGCTTGCAAAAGTACAACTGGGCGTGTTGAAAAGTAAAAGTCTAACTGGGCGTGTATTATGTGCGTACATCGGGGCGTTTTTACTACTTTTACTAGCTGGGCGTTCTGATGAGAAGTATCATCCACTTCTCTTCAGAACGCCCAGCTTCTGGCAGTGCAGATCTGTGACGTCACTCACAGGTCCTGCATCGTGTCGGACGAGCGAGGACACATCGGCACCAGAGGCTACAGTTCATTCTGCAGCAGCATCAGCGTTTGCAGGTAAGTAGCTACATCGACTTACCTGCAAACGCCGATGCTGCTCCAGAATCATCTGTAGCCTCTGGTGCCGATGTGTCCTCGCTCGTCTGACATGATGCAGGACCTGGGGAAGTGACGTCACAGCGTGATCTCTCGAGAACACGGCTGTGTCTGCACTGCCAGAAGCTGGGCGTTCTGAAGAGAAGTGGATGATACTTCTCATCAGAACGCCCAGCTAGTAAAAGAAGTAAAAACGCCCCGATGTACGCACATAATACACGCCCAGTTGGACTTTTACTTTAAACACGCCCAGTTGTACTTTTGCAAGCCTCATTTGCATAAATACAAAAATGGTCATAACTTGGCCAAAAATGCTCGTTTTTTAAAAATAAAAACGTTACTGTAATCTACATTGCAGCGCCGATCTGCTGCAATAGCAGATAGGGGTTGCAAAATCTGGTGACAGAGCCTCTTTAACCCCTTCCCGCCGGATCACGTATATAAACGTCATTAAAATCGGTGGCTTACCGCCTTTTCACGTAAATGTACGTCATGGAGATGAAGCTGGCTCAGGAGCTGAGCCAGCGACATCACCACCGGGTGACAGCTGTATGTTACAGCTGGCACCCTAAGGTATCGGCCAGGACCGGAGCTAGCCTCCGATCCGACCGATTAACCCCTCACATGCTGCGTTCAATAGAGATCGCAGCATGTGAGGAGTTTATAGCCACCGGCACCCCAGCAACGTGATCGCTGGGTTGCCGGTGGCTGCAAAGGCGATCGGAGGGCTAATGCTTACCTCCCGATCAGCCTGTAATGGAATCCTCCTGTGCCCCGTCGTCGGCGGAGCCCAGGAGGCTTCCGGTAACATCGGCAAGATGGCGCCGGCTCAGCTTCCGGCTCAGAAGCTGAGCCGGTGTCATCAGCAGTGGGTGTCCGCTGTATGTTACAGCGGACACCCCGATCTATCGCCAGGAACCGGAGCTAGCTCCGATTCCTGGCATTAACCCCTTCGATGCAGCGATCCATTGTGATCGCTGCATCCTAGAGGTTTGTAGAAAATCGGCAGCCTTGCCATGCCATGGCAAGGCTGGCGACTGCTACCATGGCAACAGGAGCCCTAACAATGGACTCCTGTCTGCCATTACATAAGCTGATTAGGCCCCGCCCAGAGGCGGAGCCTGATCGGCTTGCTGTCAGTGAACAACTGACAGTTCCAATACATTGCACTACATAGGTAGTGCAATGTATTAGAACATCAAACAAACAGTTGGACATTCAAGTCCCCTAGTGGGGACTAAAGAAAAGTGTAAAAAAAAGTGTAAAAAAAGTAAAAATAAAAGTTGGAAAACATACAATAAAGTTTCAAATAATAACACAAAACACAATCGCCCTTTTTCCCTTATAAGTCATTTATTATTGAAAAAAAAATAATAAAGCCATACATATTTGGTATCGCAGCGACCGTAACGACCTGAACTATAAAAATATTATGTTATTTATCCAGCGCAGTGAACTCCGTAAAAAAACAAACTCAAAAACACAGCCATAATTACTGTTTTTTTGGTCACTGTCTTCCAAAAATTGAAATAAAAAGTGATCAAAAAGTCGTATGTATCCAAAAATGGTAGCGATAAAATCTATACCTCGTCTCGCAAAAAAACAAGCCCTCACACAGCTCCATCGATGAAAAAATGTAAAAGTTATGGCTCTCACAACTTGGCGACAGAAAAAATACATTCTCTTTCCAAAAGTAATTTTATTGTGCAAAAAGTTATAAAAAAGTTCTATAAATTTGGTATCGCCGGAATCGTACTGACCCTCAGAATAAAGGTAACATGTAGTTTATAACGTACGGTGAACGGTGTATATAAAAAAAAAAGTGGCACAAGCTGGGCATGACATATTTGACACTGAATTGGCATATCTAGGGAAACATTTTAATTTGTACCTTCCGCAGCGCAATCATTTATGGAAAAGACACGTGGGGTGAAAATGCTCACTACACCTCTTAATAAATGCCTTGAGGGGTGCAGTTTCCAAAATGGGGTCACTTCTCAGGGGTTTCTTTTATTATTTCACATCAAAGCCTCTGCAATTGTGAACCAATACTTTATAAGTCGCCAAATTAGGCCTCAATTTTACACGGTACTCTTTCACTCCTGAGCCCTGTCGAATGTCCAGGCAAAAGATTAGGGCCACATGTAGGGTGTTTCTAAAACAGGGAAACACCGCATAATAATTGAGAGCTGTCTTGTTATGGTGGCACAAGCCGGGCACCACATATTGGCGTATCTAAGGAAAAATTCCCATTTTCATTCTCCCACATCGTGTGCACACGAATTTCTGCAAAACACCTGTGGGGTTAACATGCTCACTACACCCCTAGGTGAATACCTTGAGGGTGTTGTTTCCAAAATGGGGTCACTTCTGGGGGGGATCCACTGTTTTGGTCCCACAGGGACTTTGCAAATGCAACATAGCGACCAGAAACCAAATGCAGCAAAATCTGTACACCAAAAGCAAATGGCGCTCCTTCCCTTCTGAGCCCTGCCGTGTGCCCAAACAGCATTTTACGACCACGTGTGGGGTATTGCCGTACTCCACAGAAGTTGCTTTACAAGCGTTGGGGTTCTTTTTTTCCTTTATTTGTTGAGAAAATTAAAAATTTGGAGCTAAAGCTACGTCTTATTGAAGAAAAAGGATTTTTTTTATTTTCACTGCCCAATTCTAATAAAATCTATGAAACACCTGTGGGGGCAAAATGCTCACTACACCCCTAGATGGATTCCTCAAGGGGTGTAGTTTTCTCAATGGAGTCACTTTTTTGGCGTTTTCACTGTTTTGGTACCTCAGGGGCTTTGCAAATGCGACATTGCCTCCGCAAACCATTCCTGCTAAATTTGAGCTCCAAAAGCCAAATGGCGCTCTTTCCCTTCTAAGCTCCGCCGTGTGTCCAAACATCCGTTAATAACCACATGTGGGGTATTGTTTTACTCGGGAGAAATTGCTTTACAAATGTTGTGGTGCTTTTTCTCCTTTAGTCCTCGTGGAAATTAGAAAAAATTAGCTAAACCTACATAATCTTTGAAAGAATGACGATTTTTATTTTCACGGCCTACTTCCAATAATTTCTGCAAAAAACCTGCGGGGTCAAAATGCTCACTATACCCCTAGATAATTTCCTCAAGGGGGTGTAGTTTCCAAAATGGGGTCACTTTTGGTGGATTTCCACTGTTTTGGCACCGAAAGAGCCCTTGAAATCTGACATGGTGCCTAAAATATTTTCTAATAAAAAGGAGGCCCAAAATCCACTGGGTGCTCCTTTGCTTCTGAGGCCGGTGCTTCAGTCCATTACCACACTAGAGCCACATGTGGGATATTTCTAAAAACTGCAGAATCTGGGCAATAAATATTGAGTTGCGTTTCTCTGGTAAAAACTTCTGTGTTACAAAAAAAATAGAATAAAAATGAATTTCTGCAAAAAAAAATGAAATTTGAAAATTTCACCTCTACGTTGCTTTAATTCCTGTGAAACGTTTAAAGGGTTAAGAAACTTTCTAAATGCTGTTTTGAATACTTTGAGGGGTGAAGATTTTAAAATGGGGAGACTTTTTGGCGGTTTCTAATATATAAGGCCCTAAAAGCCGCTTCACAACTGAACTGGCCCCTGTAAAAATAGCCTTTTGAAATTTTCTTGAAAATGTGAGAAATTGCTGCTAAAGTTCTAAGCCTTGTAACGTCCTAGAAAAATAAAAGGACGTTCAAAAAACGATGCCAATCTAAAGTAGACATATGGGGGATGTTAATTAGCAACAATTTTGTGTGGTATAACGGCCTGTCTTACAAGCAGATACATTTACATTTATAAAAATGCTAATTTTTGCAATTTTTCACCAAATTTTGGTGTTTTTCACTGGTAAATATTGAATTTATCGACCACATTTTTCCACTATCATAAAGTCCAATGTGTCACGAGAAAACAATCTCAGAATCGCTTTGATAGGTAAAAGCGTTCCGGAGTTATTACCACATAAAGTGAAATATGTCAGATTTGAAAAAATGGGTCTGGTCCTGAAGGGGTTAAGGGTTTAAATAGGAAAACATTTGTTGTTTATTTGTAAAGTGCTGTTTAATGTATAGAAAAGATTTAAAGAACTCTTCTTACTGTATTACTTTAGTATCATAGATCAGCAACGCAGGATTAACACTGAAAATGGTTTAACACATCTTCTATGCCTCCTTTTTATGATCTAATTGACTTATGATTTTTAACTGAGCCCGGCATGGACGGCATGATGCAGTGACGTCATCGTGCCGGGCAGTTGACGTCATCAGCGTGCTCCCGATCTCTTGTAGACCTCAGGTCTAAACCAGGCTGTGGCCTACAAGAGCAAACGACGGAGCAGGGGATTTTATAGTGATAACTTTTTTTTGGTAGTTTCCGCTGGGCCGTTTGGACTACGTCGTAGATTCATTGGACTACTTCAATGATCTGCTTTTAAAAAAAAAAAAAAAAAAAAATTGTGAAAGAGGGTTGCATGGGGGAGTTTTGATTTCAATAAAAAAAAAATTCTTATGTCTGTTTTTTTTAATACTTTATTATGGCCTTAGTAATGGCTGCTGTCTGATTGACAGCGTTCAATTACTAAGGCTGGGGCTTAGCATTAGCCAGTAAAAAGGCTATCACTAACCCCTATTATTTCGCCAATTCCCACTGCCGCCAGGGATACCGGGAAGAGTCGAGTATGATTCAGTAACTGACCATCTGAAACAACGGTTAGGCCGCAGGCTGGTATTATCAGGCTGGGAAGGGCCAAAAAACTTGGCCCTTCCCACCCTGGTGATGCTAGGCTGCAGCTGCTTTATTGTATCTGGCTAGTTATGAAAAATAGCGGGAACCCCACGTAATTTTTTAAAAATAAATTGATAAAAAAATTACATGAGATCCCCTCCATTTTTCATAACCAGCCAGTTACAATAAAGCAGCAGCAGCCTAGCATCACCAGGGTGGGAAAGGACATGTTTTTTGTATCTTCCTAGCCTGATAGTACCAGCCTCCAGCCACCCTAGTACCCTTCACTTCAGATGGTCGGATACTGGATCGTACCCGGCTCTTCCCGTTACTCCTGGTGGCGGTGGCTACCGGGGTAATAATAGGGGGTTAGTGCTAGCCTTTTTACTTGCTAACACTAAGCCCCTTCTTAGTAACGGATGCTCTCAATCAGACAACTGCCATTACTAAAGCAGTAAGGAAGTATTAAAAAACATAGACATAAATATTTTTTTTTATTGATTTAACTCTTCCATACAATCCACTTTAACCATTTTATTGAAAAAAAAGCTTAAAGTATAGCTAAACGTTCGACAAACCTCTGACATGTCATAGTGATATGTCAGAAGCTTGGATTGGTGGGGGTCCGAGCATGGAGACCCCCACCAATCGCTAGAACGAAGCAGCTGAAGCGCTCGTGTGAACGCTCAGCTGCTTCGTGTCTATTCAGCTTTTTCCGGAAATAAATGTATCTGTGTACGGGCTCATAGACTTTCTATTGAGTCCGTACACGATACATTTATTTCCGGAAATAGCCGAACAGACACGAAGGAGCTGAGCGCTCACATGAGCACTTCAGCTGCTTTGCTTTAGCGATCGGTGGGGGTCTCAGTGCTCGGTCCCCCACCAATGAAAACTTCTGACATGTCAGTAGGACATGATAAAAAATTAGTTACAGTTTAAAGACTATGTACACTTATTTATAGCCAATCAGCATGCCTGGCCATTCAGCACTAATGCATGTATTTGTACCTGTGTGCTATAGACGCAGGTACAATTACTGCAAGACGGGGTGGCTGTCGCTAGCACCGGGCCTCCTCCAGTTCTAGCGATGCCCCTCGGCATGAGGGGGCCTGTGTCGCCCGGCCCATAAATGTTAGAGGCTCGGTGGTGCGAGCCTTGTAGTAGCGTCGCTACAGCAGTAGCAGCCATAACGGCTGCTAGCGGCGCCACCGGGCATATGGGGGGGTGTGTCGGGTATCGGCACAGGCCCCCTCAAGCCATGGGCCACGTAGCGGCCGCTACGGTTGCTACCGCGGTAGTTACGCCACTGAATTTCCACCCCCCATTTTCGGGCAGGTGGCGCCGCCTGAGGCTGTCGGCGCACCTCGCCTCAGCGGGGGGACTCTTTGTGATCAGCCTTTTATCAAGGGACCCTTTTCATAAGTAGGGATTGTCCAAAGCAAATAAACCCCCTAGATCTAAAAAATGAAATCTTGTTCCAGGGCTTTTTTATAATAGAACGTGAAACCAAACAACACAAATATCCAGCAAACTGCAGATCATAAAGAGTCCCAGACACTCCTTATAATTGCCTTTTAAACCCTACACCGTAATTTAATATCACTGTGAACCACCTTGGCACATTCACTATTGCAGCCAGGACCCAGCCAATAACAAAGCTTATTATTACTCATACTTGGAACCATTAGGGTAAAATAGCATCAGATATATTGTTTCTTTAGATTTACTATATCCAAGTCCTGCCAGATTTCCTATATATATTTTTTACATTATTATAGACTAGAAATGGGCGAATCGAGTCTACACAAATTGAATCAATTACAAATTTTGTAACAGTTTTGGATTTGTGCTGCACCAATTGCTTAAAAATGGCAGCCATCATTTTACAGATCAGAAGACAGAGAAGAAGGATCACATGACCTTGGGCAACTTCCTGGCAGGCTTCCCCACAATGCCTTGCAGGCTCAGCCAATCATGAGGGTATAGATGTGAGTCACTGATGACTCAGTGGGTGACAGTCATGAGAGAGATATCCACTATAAACAGACCAACCTGGAAACACAGAATGCAGATAGATAGTGGATTAGTGTCAGTGAGTGTCAAAGTGAGGAGAAGAGAATATATAGTAAGATTTACAATAATTTGATTCGGAGATAGATTTTGGATAGAGATAGGAGTCAGTTTGTGTCACTGTGTTAGTTACACAGGCTGCCATTGCTGTGAGTAAGTGCTGCTACAGCTATACAATTCTTACATTCATTTGTGAATCACTAATCTTCGTCACATAATTTACAAAGCTGCTTCAATAATATTAATCCTGGTGCTGATAGCAGGCTGCTGTCATCTGAAACAGACGTCACAAACATGAATTGGCTCATTGTTTTGCAAATTTCTAACAGTGCCACCAAAAATTGGCATATTGTTCTGCATCAAGCGTTTGTACAGCAACGTTATACTTCAGTCTGTGTCCAAGTGACATTTTTTTTTCACATAAATAGATTTGAATTCTAAATTTAAATCCTGGTGCTGATATCGTGACGATGCTTGCTGATACAGACGTTACGGACCAAATCGCGAATGGAATTAAATCTGATGGCCGGTATGAAATTCGGACCCAAAATTAATTTTGGGAAATTCGCTTATCTCTATTATTGACTTTTTATGTATTAATACAGTGTTAAACACGTTACTGTCACTGCTCAGACTTTGCTACAATAAAATTCATGCACTGGAAAATTAGACTCGAGAACATTTTGAGACTTTGGAAAATCACACAGCTCTATGGACTCACCTATTCTTTGTCTTCCCTTCTGCAATACATCGTCTTTTTATTTCACCATTATATGTTGCCTTACAGCTACAGCAGTCAATTCAGTATATTACATCTAGTGTTTGATCTCAGTTTACCTGCTCTTCTAGTTTGGTCTGTTCTTATCTGTAGATATTTCAGGTTTGTAGGTCACTTCAATGTGTTCATTTTATACATTCCCTCTAAGTCGTCTATTTATCACCAGTAAAACCTGAATCACAATTCATATTTTTACCTTTTCTTTTTTATTCTTTTTTTTTTCTTTTGTTCTGTTTATATTCTCTTCAAGCCGAGCCTGAAAATCATTACAAAGTAGCAGAGACGTCTATGGAGCGGACTGTTACAATGTAACGCACCTTGATTGAGCCTTCCTCATTTTAGGCTTCAGTGTTTCCAGAAGTTCCTTGACTTACATTATAGAAGAAAAAAACTTGTTATATTCAAATGTCATTTCTATAGAAAACTCATAATGTAACTTGTCTGGATTATTGAACCTCAGCAAGAGAGATAAGACTATTGGACCAAAACCAATATCCAATGTAATGTTTGGAGTTGGATGATAAGGAATGAATTGTTCTTAACTAAGGGACAACAGCCAAGGTCAAACTTACTATGTTACCGGAATAGTCCTATGATAGCTTTGGACAAGTTGTTTTTTTTGCAAACCTCAGAAACGTCATGTTATTAATATTAAAAGGGTTGTCTCATCACTACAGATCCTTTCCATATGCCCTAATAGGCCATTTCCAGATCATAGGGAGGGGTGTTCCACTTGAAAACCTGGCCCTCCCTCTGGTGGACCTGGCCCATTCATGTATCACATGGTCGCCCAAGCAGTTGTATCCATTTGAAATGAATGTCCAGATCCCCTCAGCGATTTCAGCTGTTTTCTGGGGGCTTTAAAACCTGGACCCCAGATGATCAGCTTATTCCGGTTTTAGGAACATATTAATCACTGATCGCAGGTACATAGGTACTAAGGAGATAGGCTTTGCACCAGCAATGGGGCCTGTAGGGGGCTTCCACTCATATTTGCTCCATCCATCACGCATTCCTATATGGAAAGTGAAGGGAGTTAAGCCCAGGGTATGCTATCCAGAGATAGTAGAAAGTTCTTCTCATGTAACCTAGGCTTTAGAACCCAACAGTTTATCACGGAACTGTCCTGATAATCAGACCACAAAGGGGCGGCAATTGCCAAAATTTGTATAAAAAGGGGTGTTTCTGTGCTGTTTTGGGGCATTACTGGACAAAGTGTTGGTAAGGCTTAAAATGCATGAGGTATGATAGCTTTAGGGAAGGGGGCAGCTATATTCCTCTATGCCGGTGTTCCACAAACAATGGTTTTCCAGCTGTTGTAAAACTGTTTTGCAACAGCTGGAGAGCCACAAGTTGGGTAATATTACTGTATGCAGATATAGTACATGTATATGACATGCCCTAGGGTGACCAGACATTTTAACTTGGCCATTGCAGCCGATGATGACCCCCAATACTAATACCAGGATACCTGTGTGTGGTCTCCTGTACATCACAAAACACAAGGATCTCTAATGTCCTTCCCATAATCTTCTGTTGTCTGTTTATATCAACGCAAGTTTATTAGTTTATAATTCTGTTTTCTCATCACATCTCACATCCTGTCCTTTTCTTATTTTAATTAAGTCTTTCAGTTTTTGTTTTTATATTGAAAAACAAATCATTCCTGAACTTTACAGAGTATGCAAGCATACACTGTGAATAAAATGAATATTTTCTAAGAATATTTTACTTTGTCACCATGGATTTGAAATTAACATAATGTAGCATGAAAAGGCAAACTTCTTACTGAAAACATAACAAATCCCATCATTTCAATTGTCAGTAGACTAATATAAATGTTCATTCCTATAGTCCTCTATTCTGATGAGCAAGAGACCTACAGAGTTGAGTTTCGGGTGGAGTTATTCTTTAATCAAGACATGTATGAGGAGATGTCTCAAAAGTGTTGCAAAGGAAACGTGAAGTAGTTGAATGTATGACAAATGAAGTCACGAGAACCTCGGGGACTTAACTAAAGGGGGTGAAGCGGTTGCTGTTGCATCTTGGCACTGGAGCCTGATAGCAGCCACAATGCTCCTCTGTCTGATAGGAGGAGACCAGTTCAATAAATTATATATGATAGTTGGGGGTCCTGATATAGGTTTTGTTTTGGGGCCCAGGAGCATCAAGTTACGCCCCTGAGGGACCAGATTGCTTTGAGCAACTTCTTTGCTTTTTCCTTGCACCATTTTTGATAAATCACACCATAGTGTCACCCTTCACTGGGCAGATACACAGTAAAGAACCATGGTACAAGATTAGTATATGGGCCCTAATATGATTTGAAGCCAAGATTGTCAAACTGAAGTTAACATTAGTGACATGTAAAGCTGCTTGCTTATTATTAATGTTATGATGACAAAAATCAAAGCAGTTCATTGCAGTTCTTAAGTGATGACAGCACCCATCATCTATACATATAACAACACATGTCATATGTAAGGATGATGGGTGTCCTATCTGCACTGAGGCTACATTTCAGATCCAACAGGGGCCAAGACCTATTTGGACATTGCATGGCCTCCCCCTTCATAAGTTAAGTGGCTTCTATAAAATGATGGCTACTGTCTGTGTGAATATTTCAGGCAGGGAGAAACAATAAATAAAAGCATGTTCTGTCCGGGAGCCACAGAACATGTTGGTGCTATGTAAGAAACGTACACACTGTTTTGCCTATTGCTGGTCCTCAGGGGGCGGTGCATGTCACAAGGGCTCTCTCATTGGTGTTCCCTGAATCCCTGTGTCATGCTCCGCCCCTGAGGCCCCGCATCAGGCATCAAACATTTTTCCCTGTGGTGTTCATTTAAAGAAACATATTTACACGTAAAGTGGTTGCCTGGTTTAGAAAAGCTGGTTTAAATATTATGTTACTGAATTTATAGAGGGACCGCACATACAGGACCATCAGCTATTTGCTAGAGTGGAGAATGCCTACAAAGACGTCTCTCTGGAAAATCTGGCACATCGAAGTCTTACATTGACCTACTTTTTATTTCAATAGGCCCCATGTTATGCTTTACTTCCCCTGTGATGACGCTACAGGACAATGTAACACTTTCTGACAAGTTTCTCTACAGATTGCAGCTTATTTTGAGGATGTTAGCAGCCGGACATCCTGTCATCAGCTTATGATTAGGTTACACTTCCATTCAGAGTGTATATGTAGGCAGTGTGACGGCCGTCACACTGACTCATCAACTTCAATGGGGCTGTTCATACGACAGTTGTTTCAACGGAGCGCGTGAAGGGTCCATGAAAAAATAGGACATGTCCTATTTCTTTGCGCTTCATGCATCCCTCCATAGACTCTAGTCTATGGGAGATGCGTGATAACGCGTCCAGCACGGGTGCCACGTCCAAGGTTGGCTACGTTCGTCTGAATTTAGCCTAACAAAAAGGAATTGGATAACCCCTTTGATAAGAAAGTACAGACTTTGTGCAGACAGACCAACATACAGCAAGGAATCATTGCTAAACTGGGAGTCCCATACTACCCCTTACCTCTAGCTATAGCAGTATTATGTTTAGAAGTGTTCTTTCAGGAGACTATGTTTTAAAAAATGGCATATACAAGTAGGTGATGAATCTAATAAGTAGCTATTCTGCTTTAAATTGTCGAAAGTGGTCTAAAATTGGCTTTCAAAGGCAGGACAGATGATCATTTCAACTTCCTCAACACGCTGCAGAGATTATGGAAGGAAATACAGACCAATTTAACATTCTTATCTGCATCACAGGTGCATAAAATGGGATAATTTCACAGATCACTCAAGAGAAGAATTTATGTTTCTTCAAACCAAGAAGATATATATTTGAAGTCAAAATGTACACAGGTGAATTGCACTTTACAGCTGGTATTAAACTCATAAAATGATGGTGGCAAGCAGAGGAAATACTACATAATATCTAATAAAATACATGTATACACCATAATAGAGTCATTCTGGATAGAAATAGAAGTGAAAATTCATGCATGATACATAACATGGCAATCATTCTGGTACCTAGTCAAATCGTCGAGTGTCTTGGTGCCCTATGCTGAGACTTTGCTCTCATCTCCCAACACTTGACTCTCCTCTACTTACCATTTCTGGTATTGGCTGTGCCCTTTACCCTGATTTCAGGGCAATAAAAAGGTTGAAATGAATGAGTAATAGAAGGGATAGGAAAAAGAGAAACATATCCTACAGTACTCAACATCTGACAAAACAGTTCTGATGAAGTGAGCAGATGGATAATAGATAGTGTCGTATAGTGGTACCAGCTTGAGTCCACCAGAAGAAATAACTTTGGGGTCCATTCTCTATCTATGAGAAAGTGTCTATATATATAATTGCATAATGAACTTTGCTCTTAGCACTGTACATAAAGAACGCATTATGTACCAAAAGAGTGGTAAACCCAAGAAGAAGGAGACCCAATCAACAGACATCTTCAGATGGGGTTGACTACAGATGGGCAGTATGGACTGCGGCTGGATCCCAGTTGCGACTGGGTCCCAGTATAATTTTAGGGCCTACAACCAACAGTTGTTCTTATGGTCCCATGCTGGGCCAGGTCAACAATGCTAAGTCTAGTCTTAGGCAGTGTATCCCTAACATGTTCCACAGAACCCTGGGGTTCCTTGGAACCTGACCAGAGGTTGTCACAACAGTAACAAGAGTTGTCACTTTTAGGGAATGTTCACATGGCTTATTTTCGGCCGTTTTTCGGTTCGTAAACGGACGAAAAACGGCCTGAAAATCGAGAGCAGAATGCCTCCAAACATCTGCCCATTGATTTCAATGGGAAAAACGGTGCTCTGTTCCGCATAAAAAAACGGCCGTGAAAAAGAAGTGCATGTCACTTCTTCAGCCATTGTTGGAGCCATTTTTCATAGACTCTATAGAAAAACATCTCCAAAAACGGCCGTAAAAAAATGCCTGGAAAAACGCGAGTTGCTCATAAAACGTCTGAAAATCAGGAGCTGTTTTCCCTTGAAAACAACTCCGTATTTTGAGACTTTTTGAGTTTGTGTGTGCACATACCCTTACAGTCAGGATGGCCAAATAATCTGGGTCAACAGAAAGATTCACATATGTATTTGGGCAAAGGAGTCAACAAATCTCAACCAGAACATAATGCTTTGCTTGCATGGGGTTTTCTGGATGGTGAAAATGTAGGGGTTCTATTATAATAAAAGAATAAGGATTTCTTGATTTAAATGGGTTGTCCCATCTGGACAACCCCTTTCCTTATGGAGGAGCGTCGGCAGCTTCACATTTCTCCTGTAGTGGCCACTACAGGACAAAAGTGCTATTACATGATGTCAATTAAAATAAATGGGTAACCATGTTTAACTGGATCTCGATGAGTCCTCCAGAATGATAGCTACTCTTTACAGCGGCTTTCAACTCTGGCTAATAGAGGGTGGACCTGAGTGGTAGACGCCACTCTATGAAGTCCATATGCCCTAATAAATCATGAACCGGGCATATCATGTTGAGACTACCCCTTTAAGATATTAAGTACAGAGCTGGAAAGTAATACATCCAATAATAGTGCTTGGTTAGGGATATACTATGCTCCTGCCTGCAAGCACATTATTACCCCACTTCTCCATTCCTCCAGGGATCTTCATCATAGGACCTCATCACAGCCGGCTGAAAATCAACACATTTACTATGCCGCACTAAAAAGAAAGAAATGTAAGCTTGTAAGTAGGGACATTTTCTCACAAGGATTAGTCTGTTAAAACGTGGAACAGAAATGTTCTCCTGTAGTAATTTCATTTCTAATAAATATTTAACTAAAGCAAAGTACAGTTTTGCCCTGGATGCAAATGTTAAGTTCACATTTAAAGTGGCTTTTAGGTTTCTTGCTGTTTAATACTTGCCTTCAAGGTTTCTGATTACAGATATTTTGCAGTGCAATGAGGCTTACCTGCCATTTCATGCAAGAAAATATATAATGGAGTGCCAACCTTGTTACATACAGAATATCACTCTGCCTCTGTTACATTGTGTTTTATACGGTAACAAGCATCAATCTTCCTAAGCCATGTACAATATGACATGTGAAATATAATAGGTAATGGCATAGGAATTTTCATTTCAGACCTCAAATGTTGAACGGTATGAAGATGTAGAATTAATGCGTTGGCCCTGGAAAGATAAAAAATGACCCCTGTTGGACCAAAACCTCATATCATATTTCTACAGACCACTGGTTGCGTCTTAAGAATGTTCCAAAATGAGATTTTTCTTTTCTTCCATATCGATTTCTAGAGCTTGCAGCTGTCATTGTTTCCATACATTTAGTCCCCAACCAAATGGTTTGTATAAATAGCCCATAAAAAGATTTGCTCCCTATAAAAGTGGAGCACTTATACTATCGGAGAAATTTACTAGGGAGATGTACTAAGTAAAATGCCTGCACTAAATTTGTTACGTGTCTTTGAAATTTTTAATGCGGACCTCAATGGTTTTGAAAGGTTCTAGAAAAAGGGTGTTTATGTTCAATCGTCATGTAGTGGGAAAGAAAGAGAAATGTGTGAAACATGCCTAGCTAACTGTGACACATTTTTAAAAAAAAGTTGCATATTGTTCCATATTTAGGCTGTTTGCTCTCCAGTTATGACTTATATTGTATTAAATAGAAACCTTAAGATGAGGAGTTTTAATTTCTTTCTTTCAGGGTATAGGTGGGCTGTGTTATGTGGTATATCACTACCACAGTGTAATAATGCTTTTTCCTTGTGTAATAATCCAAGAAGTCACAGAAGTTTAGGCATGAGCAAAACACATATAAGAATAGCATATATACAAAAAAAAAAAGAGCCGAAAACGAGCAGATAATAGGAAGATCAGCTCCGAAGTACAAACTTCTGCTTTAACTAAAATAACATGCTATGGGTGAAGTCATTGTCAAATATTCAATCTATGGTATATAGTGGGCTTCATGTATCAAAACTGTCTAACAGAAAAACTTACATAGTTGCTCGTAGCAACCAATTACAGTGCAGTTATCATTTTCCAGAGCAGCTTAATAAATTAAATGTCATGTGTCAGGATGTGAGCCCCATCACATCACAATGTCGCAAACTGGTCCAGCTCCCAGTCAATGCATTATATAGCACTCATTGTGAAGCCACTGGTGGTGCTCAAGACCGCAATACCAAACTCTATCACATGGGTGAAGCACGCACCAACACAGACAGAAAACAAAAGGCACAAGTAACACACCAGTAGATGAGCGGAACAGAATAGTGAAGGTAGTAGAAGATGACGATGCATAAATGAAGTGGATAGCAGATGAATAGAATGAAAGTAGTTAACAGATGAATAGACAGTGGACAAGAATTAACCACACTCACTGACCCTATCTGAATGCTATGACACAGCAGGGTAAGACAACAGCTTGGCAGCAGACAAAATGCACAGTTAAGGCACACAAACCAGTGGAACTACTGATCCCAGGATACACATAAAACCACTATGTAAAAACTAGATCTCTCAGAGAACCAACACATCCCACAGTACAAACAAACACACAGACAAGACAAAGCCCAAGAAAAGTACTCTGCCCTAATTAACCAGGCAAACCTAAATGATTACCAAATGCAGGCCAAAGTCATTGACTAGCAATCCCCAAACACAAAGATAACCAAATTTATTGATTAGCAGCAGTCCTGCTACTAATCGTAACACACATTAATTAAATAGTGTAACAACCCAAAGAAACAGTCGGTAGTGCAGATATAGTAACCATAGATTTAGATTAAACTAAAGATATTGTGTTGTAAAATAGGAAATGTTTAGTGAATAATTTCTTACAGTGTTAAAATAATTCTTCGGAGATGACAATGTAATGACTATAAACATTTTATTATACTGCATGTTGGAGGATTTCTACAAAAGTGTTTTGCATTGCAAATTTATATCAGCAAAAGTTAATAAAATTCAAACTTAACTGAGTGGAAAGTTACACAATGCTTCTGTATTTGTCATCACACAGAATACAGAAATATGTGCATGGGAGTCAAATTCTGCCAGTCTTATCTTCTGTCTCTGGAAAAAAAAAACATTTATATGGGGAGTACATGATACAGTGTTACCTACAGAACAAATTTCTTTACATGGCATTACAAATCCAAAATTAAAAACATGGTTGTATACAGTAGTACCATAGAGACGACCCATGGGGCTACTAAAGAGGGAGGGCCCACTAAAACATGGGTACCATCCTCCGCTTTGCTTTTCAGTGGTGCAATAAAAAACTCCTTTCTTCATAGTCATTGAAATGTTAGCAAACAAGGCAGTGGGGAATCAGAACAAAGACGATGGAAAGGGGATGAAAGGGCAAAACAAGCACAAGGGCCTTCTGTCCTGGTTGCCATATATTATGCCACATGTGCCATTTTGATCAATTAGATGTCATATTTGGCACCCTATGACATTATTGATAAATATCCCCAAAGTATCTACTTACAAATATATTTTTTTCTACCTAGTTTCAAAAGTGTTAACTGATATTAAATTTGCGTAGTTATAACTAAATACTGTAAATCTCACCACTGTCTATTATTATACTGATACATCGAAAACTAGCTTTAAGTCCTAGAAGCCAGGACTCCATCTGTCAGAAGAACAATTACTTGTAGATAAATTGCTATGTAGCTGTCAGGGTTGAAAAAAAGGGTTGGATCCGTCAAGGTCAGCTTGTCCTCAATTATCCAATTGTTGATCGAAGAGAAAGTAGACAAATACCATATTGAAGTCTCTTCTAATTTCTCCCAAAGGGCAGAGATAGAATCCTTACAAATGCAATCTGATTATTCCCTGGATTAATATTTTTTTTATGCCAGATTATGATCTTCTGTTCTTTAGTCTCGAAAAAGGCCAAACTCTACTCTACCTTCCATTCTGAGTGATTATTAAGCCCATACTATCATTATAATTCTAATATTGTCATGGCGGCCTGATTTATTTTCATATGTATAGAAACCGATAGATATTTCCTAACGTTCCACAGCAGCTGATGTGCTTTAATTCTTCAGCTTTTGAGATTAGACGTCTGGTGGTCCATCGTTCACTGTAAATGAGAGGATTACTGATAGTCTGAGCCCAGTATGAAGGAATGATTCTCTACATTCTGTGTTAGTATTCATAATGACTATTGCTATGATATACTGTACAAGCATAGCAAGAGTATTATAGAGAAAGCCATCAGATTATCGGGCATTCCAAGATTATGTGTCACCTCTGTCTGTGGCATTAGTCCCTGATTCTCTATGAAATGCGAACAGTGTAGCAGCAGAACAGAGACCCGTGCCACTCTCTCAGTCAAGCAACAGATGTTCCATGTATTTGGGGTACTTGTAGACTGTCATTTATTAGACTGAACTGGAGATCATATAAGGTTTCAAACCGGGACAGCACTTGCACCCATATTACTCAAACAATGTGAGGAATCCGCTGTCTGACTACCATAAAATACTTAAATAAACAATAATGGAAAGGCACGGAATAAGGACGTAAAGAAAAATATTAATCAATTAATTTATGTATTTATTCATTCATGCACTAATTAACTTACACATTTATTCTACTTGATCTACATAATAGTGATTAGGAGTTAATGTATTGTCTTTTGATATATATATAAAATCAACAAAAAAATCACAATAAATGAAACTGATTACAAAATATCATGAGAAATAATAAACAAATTATATATATATACACATATACACATGTGTGTGTGTGTGTGTGTGTGTGTGTGTGTGTGTGTGTGTGTGTGTGTGTGTGTGTGTGTTTGTGTGAAATACACTTTTGGCTTTTTATTTTTCTCTGTAAGTCAACTCTATTGGTAGAGATAGAGAGGAGAAGCTAGCTACTTCCTCCCTTATTCTTCCCACTGATGAAATACACTTTGCAGCATTTAAAAAATACCACTTTATATGCTGTAAATAAAGATCAAAACTCTTGTTTGTTTGACAGATATGAGATCATGTTCACAGACATCTATGGCATACGGTGATAGGTTTTGGAATATGAGTGAAAGGGATGAACAGGAACTCCTCTGGATGACCAAGTGAATTAAGTACCATGATAGCTAATATGGCTGGCAATGCTCAAACAGCTTCTTCCTGGCTCAGAAACTGATATCAGGAGACATCCGGAGCATATACAGCTGAGCTGAGAAAGCCATGCTGTTAAAAATGAACGAATCAATTCTACACAAATTGAATTCAGTCCGAATATCCCAAAAGTTTTGCATTTGGCCGGCTGCCTTTTTACAGGTCACATGACTTTGGGCAGGATTTCTCGTATTATAGAAAAAGAGAAAAAAATGCAAGCAAGCTCACCACATGTCCCTCTTTGGGGTTTTCCCATAATGCCTAAGGAATTTTGGCTGAAAGTCTGCACCAATTCGGGTTTGATTTAGTGCAGATTTTTATTTGGATTTGCTGCTGCGGAGAAGAAAAGGGGAGAAGTCTCATGCAGTGGTCAAATGGCACAAAACGTCATCTCAGGAGACACAACAGAACACCAGCCAATGGGATCAGGAATGCCGAGCTACGGGAGACCAGGAGAGGTGAGTTTTGTTTTTATTTTTTAAGGGTTAAAATATCAAGGCACTTGCAAATTTATTTGGACTAAATCGAATCGGACAGTTAATTTGATTGAATCCAACTCAAAACAAATTTAAGGAAATTCACTCATCTATACTTGGTACACATAAGGATTTAGAAGCAAAGTTAAGTTTACATTTTGCCAAAGGCACAATTTAATACTTATTTGTAGATTTCTATTCAAACAAATAACTGAACATCTATAGGGTATATATAAATTAGATAGATGGATAGATAGATAGATAGATAGATAGATAGATAGATAGATAGATAGATAGATAGATAGATAGATAGATAGAGAGAGAGAGAGAGAGAGAGAGAGAGATAGATAGATAGATAGATAGATAGATAGATAGATAGATAGATAGATAGATAGATAGATAGATAGATAGATAGATAGATAGATAGATCATGATTATATTATTGTGGGATTAGAATAATTTGTTGCCCCTTTTCACCAATTTCCCTATGCTTTCTTAATTTGTTTTGTAGATTCTGTACCCCCCCCCCCCCCCCCGCCAGATATTGGGACTGAGTTTCAATATCTCTGCAACCCCACTGTGCTCCTGCAAAATAGGTTTAATCAGCATAACTTCTCATATACGTAAACAGAAAAATCCCCTTTAACTAAATGACATACTAATCATCTAAAGTAGTGTCAACTTCCTATCATTTAGTAATATTAATCTACTTTCTCTAATCTCCAAATGCATTTTTTTTTTACATTTTAAGCAGTGCAATCTCTTTCCGGGCCATAAACTCTATTTCAGAAGCTGAAAAATAAAATTTGCCAAGATATCCATATTATCAGATTATAACTCAATAGAAGCTTAGCTTATATATTTAGCAGGGTTAGGGAGGTAGACCAAATACAGAGACTTATAAATGAATAAGGCTGGAGGAAGAGTAAAGTTCTAAGAAAAAAATGCTGACAGACCTCTGCTACATCTGGTCCCATATCTAAATGCAAAAAATTGTCACATTTTAGTCTCAGTATAACACTCTTCAGGCAATTATTTTTATTTTTTTTTAGATCTGTACAAATAAGTTTTTCTCTGTCGGAATTCCTTTTCAAGTGATGGCCCAATGGCCCAACTTGAGTAGTTGAAAGATGAACAGCTGGACAAAAAATACATTGGGTGAAGAGGACATATGCGACCAGGTGTGGTCATGATTCAATGGACTACAAAATGTTGACCTCAGAACATTGAGTAAACACCCTTCAGGTGATGATTCCTTGGAAATCTGTACAAATAAGCTTTTCTCTGTCTTCATCCTGCTGGGCCTCACACAACTAAAATTCCTTTTCGTGGAATGCTGATTTGGCCCGAGTTGGAAGAACAGCTGGTCAACCAATAAATTGGGGGAAGATCACATATGTGACCATGTGTGGTCATGATTCAATGGACTACAAACGAGATTTAACATGAATATTTTTAAGTACTTCACGTCGATTCCTCAGACATTGTTCGATTTAGGAAGAACTGACGTTTTTCCGAACTTATTCGGAATGGAACCATACAAAAAAAAATCATATCACCGTGACACATGCCATGTGTAAAGTAAATGTCTTAGAGAGTTGTCAATCATTGTCCCATATTTTGATTGTTTTGTCATGGCTCCAAAGACTAATACAGTTGACACATGACTCGGGCTGGTGACTTTTTGAAATGTAGATTTCCCTTTGATTTGGTATTCCTAGGTGAAATAAAATAAACTACATTAGGTTCTCTTATTGGACCTTCAATGTTGTTGTAATTCTTGACACGTTTAGTCCTCTCCAAAGTCTGCGGAGCCCTTTCAATGTTACTTAAATTTTACCGTATTTCAATAAAATCTCACATTGACCTTCTGAACGTGATAAAAAAAAAATCACTGCTTTAACATGATCTGGCCATCCTGAGGGTGAAGTGGGGTCTTGACCCAAGTTAAATTTTAGTGGGCCTGGATAATTCAATTGACATATTAGTTATTTAGTTCATTCCTATGGAGTGAATCCTTTCTCATTTGTAGACCTTTTTCCCTATGTATACCATTACATTTGTCTTCATCTTGTGTTTTTATTTTACTATTTTGTCAATTTTTATTTTTCTCTATGACCCCTCTGTTGCAGATTTTCTGTTTTTTAAGGCTTTATATGCTACAGTGATTTAATTTAGTCTTATAGAAGCTTTTACCATGAGTGATGGGAAGGAATGCAGCATTATAAAGTTAAAACATGAATATTTATCTCATATATTAGCATATTATAATATTTTACTGGAACCAAAAATGTATATTTTTACCATATGTTTAAAGCCAGTACTGCAGAACATTTGCACATTAACCAGTCAAACTATGAAAAATAAGACCTAAAAATATACTCTAGCCAAACCACTTAATCAAACCAGAATTAAATATGAGATAATTATATATAATTAATTAGATAGATGAGCAGATCCCACGGATGCAAACAACACCAAACCGGGGAATTTGCAGGTCATTTTTTAAGGTAATTTATTTGTATTGAATATATTTACATGAAAGAAAATGCTGGCCTTTGTTTAAGAGTTTCTAAAGCTTGAAAAGTTTTCTATGATTAATTAAGAGCAGTGCTGTAATCTTTTTGGAAAGTCCTCGCCAAAGCAATAATTGTAAAAAATACCAATAGGTACAACCTGAATATTACATTTAAGATGGGAAATCCACATGTACTGACCTCCCAAAAACTGCTTATGTTGCTCCTTCTTAGGCACTCCTCTCTCTCCATCCCATATACTGTAACCTCTTATTCACATGTTCTCTTCTAAGTATTCCAGTATTTCATTGTTGTAACTTGGCAGTCATTGTAAATCTAAAAAAATAATAATAATATTCATTTCAAATATTATTATAAAGAAGGGAATCTAAGACTTGCCAACGCTCTTAAAATGTCCGGGAGAGTCCCATAAGAAAAGATCTCCCAGCCTCCCGGAAGAGCAGGCAAATCTCCAGGATGCACCCCATCCTTTAAAATGTTCTCACCTCTCCTCTATCCTGAAGTCCCCTTCAGTTCCGGTCGCCATTACAGACAACTTCCTGAAGTTGCCATCAGGATGATGTCTTCTGCGGTGACTGGGAGTGAAGGGGACTGCAGGAAAGTGAGGAGTATCTGCATGTCTGGTCTGGGGTCTGCATGTATTAAGGGGGTCTATTCTGGGGTCTGTATTTATTTAGGGAGTCAGGTCTGCGGTCTGTATTTATTTAGGGGGTCTAGTGTCTTTATCTAGGAGGTCTGGTCTGGGGTCTGTATTTATTCAGGGGTCTGGTTTGGGGTCTGAATTTATTTAGTGTCTTGTCTTGTTGTTTAGGGGATCTGGGGTCTGTATTTGTTTAGTAGGTCTGTAATTATTTTGGGTGTGATGTATGCATTATTTATCATTTAAATGCCATAGCTGGGGGCATGCCCTCGTGTGGCATAAGGGAAAAACGATACGTCTAAAGCACTGCAAAAAAATCTTAATTGGTTTGGCCTGCTTTAAGGCCCTTTTACATGGGGCAATGATCGGGAAAACAGGCAGTCTATTAGCCAGAGCGAAGAGCCATTATAAAGAGTTGCTCCCACTTTGGAGAACTCAATGCGATAATTTTTTACAAGGTCGTCCGTTCATTTTACTTAGCGCAGGTAAGACTACTGAAGTCTGCGGCCACCCCCAGCTTCCCCTGGGGATAACAGCTGGTTACCAGGGATTCCAGTAGTCAGTCCTGTGGTGGTCTGCGACGACTGTACAGAAGCGGTCGTCCAGTTTAGACAATCCCTTTAGGCCAGCATTACATGGCTCAAGTAGACATTATGATTGCAAACAGCATCCATCGAAACAAAGCCGACAAAATTTGCACTTGGTCCTGGGTGGGAAATCAGTTAATAAAAAGGTGAACATCAATCTCTTTTATTATTTAATTACACATTTAGTCACATAAGGAAAGGGTCTCATATAACATCTGATACATCGTCAAGACATATTATTGGCCGCCGAAGAATTACACTTATTTCATCATGGCCTCTAGTGGTGGTCTTGGCAGAGACAAGCATAGCAATCCTGGCACTTCAATAGTCTATGCCCTTTTAAACAAGGACAATTGGCACCAGACCATCTTGAACAATTGTTAAAACACTAAGGGCCCATGTTGTAAATCCCAGACTTCTCAAACCAAGCACTTCTGCTACATTGACGAGAGGCTATAATTTCATGCATGTTCTATACCTTCCTAAACAGCAGGAAAATATGCAATTTGCCAGATCAATTGATATTTTTTTTCACTTAAAATATGACTAATTTCCACCATTATATGTGTTCACAAGGTATTGTGGTTTCTTGGACAAAGCTGGATCTATTTTTAAGAAATTTTCCAGTTAATTAGACTACTGTGTTCAAAGACATGAAGCGACCAGAATGAAGTCATTTAACATCTCCTGCCAAAGTGCTTGAAACACATAACTCATTCCAGGTAACTCACAATAGGCAACATTAAGCAATGTTATAATAAAAAATATATACAAATTCTTTAAACAGTTTATAATTTTTTAAAAATATTCTTCAAATGAGCGGTTTAGTATTGGACTTGATAAAAAAAAATCTATAAGAGAAACTTAAAAAATGATGCATGAATTATATAATTTTACTTGAGGGTTTGAAAACGTAATTAATTTTTTTCGGTACTCCACCTGATTATAAGTAAAATATTATTCAATTCTACCTTCATTTAAAGACAAGAAAAAAAAGTTGTACAAAATGTAAATTTTTTTTTTTCTGCCAATATTTCCTTGGCTGGTGCAGCATGCAGTGTAAATTGTTGGCTTTAATCCTTAGCTAACTGAAACATGAATTCTCAAGTGGAAACATTTTTTATTTTTGTGAAAGGAAATTTCAGGGTGCAAAGCAACTTTGATTTCATGAGCCGGTATGAACAGAACAAACAGATTAAATTAATTTGACAAAAAAAAAAAACATTAAGAAAAATAATTTCAAAAAAGCTGTCTACTTTATTTTAAAATAGAATGAATTTCCACATTTGGCCATGGGAGGTAGAGTTAAAAAAAAACACATCTTAATAAATAATTTCCTCTTCTGGGGCCGTCTGAGTGCTCATTTAAAGTAATGCATTACATCAAGCGTCCGATTTCCCACATGGTGTAATCTCATTAGAGAATAGATGATTAATGTACATCACACCCTTGTTCAGTAAATTACGTAAGATCAGGACCCTTTTTTCGTTTTTGTGCCATATTTGTTTCCAATTGTTTTATATAATGCCGTTGGGCCATTAACTGTTCTATTTTTATTGTGAATTAAGGTAATCTTATTTTAAAATGAAAGATATAGACTCCAATTATTGAAGGTTTGCATTTGGCATACATAAATTAAAGTGGTTTTATAATCGCGATAACTCCTTTTCAGATTTAAGCCGGAGCGCTGATCAGCTGATCGCTGCAGGTTCTGGTTTCAGAAACCTGGAACGGGGAATGCAGTATAACATGCTAGCCACTCAATTAAAGAGTGACTATACGTTCAAAAGACTTTTGATATGTCACAGAGATGTATTAGAAGTTTTGATCGGTAAGGGTCCGAGTGCTGAGTGCTGTCGCTGAAAAGAAGCTGTAAAGTGCATCTTCGGCTGTGATCAGCGCTCCGTGTTAGGCTGTAGACGGTTTGCATAAAACGTCTATGAGCCCGTCTTCAGTCTAAGGCTGGGTTCACACGACCTATTTTCAGACGTAAACGAGGCGTATTATGCCTCGTTTTACGTCTGAAAATACGGCTCCAATACGTCGGCAAACATCTGCCCATTCATTTGAATGGGTTTGCCGACGTACTGTGCCGACGACCTGTCATTTACGCGTCGTCATTTGACAGCTGTCAAACGACGACGCGTAAATTGACTGCCTCGGCAAAGAAGTGCAGGACACTTCTTTGCAACGTAATTTGAGCCGTTCTTCATTGAAGTCAATGAAGAGCAGCTCAAGATTACGGGCGTCAAAGACGCCTCGCGTAATGCGAGGACGAGCTTTTACATCTGAAACGACGCAGCTGTTTTCTCCTGAAAACAGTCTGTAATTTCAGACGTAAAAGCCTCTCATCGTGTGCACATACCCTAACAAGGAGCGCCAATTACAGCCGTAGGTGCAGGGCACTCAGCTGAGTGCATCAGTACCTTCATTTCAGCTACAATTGGAGTCTCAGCACACGGACCCCACTGATCTAAATTCTAATATGTCTCTAAGACAAATTGAAATTTTATAAAAGTGCAGATACTCTTTAAATGTACTACATGGTTGGGTCAGGTCTTTCAGGGAGATAAACATTCTTTGCAAGCAGTTTTCTGAACTTTTTATGAACTTAGATGTGATTGGTAACAGCTCGATCCTGCATGTCAGAGACACGCAGGACCCGCTGTCACTGAACACGTCAGTCCCGCGGACCTGACAGATTCAGGTCTCAACGCACGATACAGCTGCTCTGTATACAGAATACAAAGCAGCTGTATCTCAAAAAGTAAAAACAATTTTTTATAAAAAGTATTTAGAAAGTTGCATCAATCACACTGATACACATTCTTATTTTTTTTTTAAAAACAACCATTTAAAAGGTGTACATAGCCTTTAAGTAAGCTTTTTTTTTTATCCTAATTTAATGGGACTGTTCATTTCAAGTCATCCCCTTTCTATATGCTCGGTTAGGAAATATATGAGGCTAATAGACCTCTGTCTATTATCTGAAGGGTAGAGCCATTACAAAGAACTGATCTCCCCCTGGAGGACTCCAGTCATCTACACGGACTGCCCATGGATTTTACCACTCAGGTGAAATGAATATTTAGCAGATCCTTCTCTTAATAATAACAGCTATATCCCGACAATTAGGATCATTGGGTGGAAAGAGGGGTTGTTCAAAATGAATAACCCCTTAATAAAGAAGACAAAGTAGACAAAGTAAGTTGTCTAATTTATAATTTGACTTAAAATATGTCTATCGTGTGGAGAGACTGTTCTGTTATATATGCCATAGAGTCCGGACACATTATTGAAATGGGGCACATGGAGAGGAGAACAACACCAAATCACACTTTGCTTCAGGCTATCCTAATATTTAATTGATATGCCATAAATGATCATCGTTGTAAGGACACCTCAGCTTCATCATCAACTCCAGTCGTGGTTCAAACTTTTCCCCCGAGTTTAAACATAACCATCCCCAAAAGTTCTCATGTTGTTGTATTCGATAATAACAAACCCCAAAGTTCCTATGATATTAGACATTGCCATCTTCAGACCCCTTAGGTGTTGCATGTGCCATGGGAGTAATATCCTTTCATAAAGCTGACTCTATGGCTGTGGCTGATATATCTTATAACAATCCTACTTTTGTTATATCCCAAAATTATATATTTTACCATAACCAGTGAGAACCTCACCGCCCTCAGATTCCTGGGTAACCACGAAGTCCCAAGAATCTACTCCTTTCCTTACCTTTCAATCAGACATTCTTCATTTAGGCAATGAAATGACATGCCTAATTAGATTTTCTGAGCTTAGTACAAATCAATGATGTTCATTTGAATTAACAATGTGTAATGCTTCATTTCCCCTGTGGTGGCACTGTAGGGAAATGAAGCACTTACTTCAAGGTTTCCTCACAAATTACCACTGATTGCTTATTGTCAAGGGATCCTTCTAACAAGTAGTAATTGGCCAAAGCGGACAACCCTTTAAGTGAATAAGTCTGAGCTGCAGTACCGGACACAACCTAGAGATAAGGGTGGCTCTGTTTGAAAAAAATAAATAAATTGTAATCTTATACAAGCCTTTAATGTTGAGCAATGGTAGTACAGCACATGTTCTTCCCTGTTAATTCCACCATATATATATATATAGTTAGATATGTACGTCTGCAGTGATATTATTTGATTTCTTCAGCTTTCACCGTTAAGTGTATTTTCTTTTTCAATCAGCTCTCACGGTTTTAAGTCATTGGAAAATCTCTCCGGTTTATTGGTCCCTTTGAAATTTCTGAAATCTTATGCCGTGTAGGATGATGGCAGCGAAACTCACTATCCACATTAAATTATGTCATACACTATTTATCTTGGGTATGAACAAAATTAATACCAGTCTCCCAGACACTTAGAAATGTCTCTCTGGAGTTGTAAAGTGGCTGAAAATTAACTTCTGGTTTTCTAGACGTATTGCCCTATTGTCTTTCTTGGGAAGAGTGTAGGAAATTCGGGTTTTAATACTGCAGGAATAAGATTAGACCACTCTGAAATAAATGCTGTATCAACATATCAATATTATTGTATTTGATCCACTTTTGCCTTGTGTGCTTTACAAAATACATTTGTGGATTGCAATTTCTACCACTGTACACATTAGGAAGAATGAAGGAGTTTGTTAAAAATAATATTCGATATAACATAATAACAATAAAACTTCCATTCAGTATTATTTATATAGCAGCAAAAGGAAAATACTGGTGTTGTTGGGATCGGAGACGTACCTAAGGAGAGGGATGCCCCAAAGATTAAAATGGAGCCCGTATCTAAAACTGGTTGACACCACCACACACCTAACCACCTTGGACAGGAGAAATTGGCGCTTGTTCACCCTTTATTTTCTTTCCATGGTCCTTGGGCTGTAAAAATATAACTTGAAGCTCTTGGGCCCTAATGCAAAATCTGGGACCCTAATACCACTGACCATATGCCCTTTATAATCCTGGAGCCTTCTTATATGGCAGAGGGCCACATCAGGTTTCAGGGTTCGGGTGCAATTGCTACTTCGGCATTTCCTATAGCTACGCCTCTATTGGGTTCATTCCTCAATCTTGTTTTCTCACCACCCATTAGAATATGTATCTTACTAGGGCTAGGACCGGTATCTCCAGAGCTGTTGCCCCATAGCCGATGCATGGTGTGTCTCTATGACAGTGGTCAGCAACCTATGGCACGTGTGCCGCAGCCGGCACGTAGGACATGTTTGCCTGGCACCCTGAGTGTTAAGCCCTGCAAATGCTCTAAAGCCTAAACTTAGCCCAATACCGTCCCCCTTGGCTTGATTAATGGCTCCAGCGTGCGCCATTGTCACAGGTTTCTTCAGGGCTGGAAAACACACAGCAGTCGCATGAGATTTCACTAAAGAAATCAGTTGGCATTATATGACTTTCATATACTGCCTGGCACTCTGAGAACTTCATCGTCTACGTTTGTAAATGGCGCAATGTAGAAATTTTTTTTTGCTAACCCCTGGTCTCTGGTATGTACTGTACACCCTTGGTTAGGATGTTGCAGGAAACCGGAAAAAAAAAATTAAAGAAAGTTATATCAAGACTAGAAGAAGATACACGATAAATTAAATTTTTTCTTGGTGTTTTAATTAAATCAGTGAACTCAGTTATTGTAGATAAACAGAAGAATATCATTGTATAAATATAGAATTACTCTAAAATCTTAAAAGAAAGAAAGAAAAAAAAAACCAGTTGATATGGGACCTAAGAAATTGAGGCTATTGTACAACAGTCTTTTCACTCTTTGCCGCCATCCAGGGTTGGATTGACTCATAGGAGAAGCGGAGGATCCACCAGTGGGCAAAAAAGATGAGGCCCAGCCATAACAAGGCCTATGAGGTTCAACAAAGACGACCTCAAGGGAAATCACTTCATAGTAACCAAAACATTTTTTGTATACCTGATGGGTTAGCCCTAAAAATAATTATGTCTGGGAGGCTCAATGTACCCCAGTTCAACACTGCTACCATCCCCCCAAAAAAGGTGACACAAATGGCTTCTTTTTCCAATCTCCACTGTAATCTGTGCCCATTTTGGTCTTGAAATCATGTATGGGTAACAGAAAAAGGGGAAACACAATAGTATGCTTTGGACATTAAAGGGGTTGAGCAGGATTGAAAAAACATGGCTACTTTCTTCAAGAAACTGTGCCACCCCTGTCCACAAGTTGTGTCCGATATTACAGCTGAGCTCCATTGAAGAGAATGGAGCTGAGCTGCAATACCACAATCAACCTGTGGATAGGTGTGGCACTGTATTCGGGAAAAAAATAGTTATGTCTTTCTAATCCTGTACAACAAATTTAAGACCAATTTCTGACTTATAAACCTTCAACTCTGTCCTTTACAGACACTTTTTTTAAATTATTTCCTTATTCAAATATGCCAAAAATGTTTAGGGCTCTGTACTTTTTTAGCTCGTTTCCATAAATAAAATAAACCAGAATATGTTGTTTTTAAAAAAAAACTAAAAACGTTACCCTTTTATTCCTGTTTTATTTGTTTTGCAGTGATACATTGTAGCACAAACACCAATGCTAACCCAACCCCGTAGACCCAAAAGTAATATTGTCTGAAGGAGCAACAAAGTCATGTACCAAATGATATAAAGAATGATACTCTACTTCATCATCAACTGTTTTTCATCATACCGTATAAATAAAATGTTTCCTGGGTTGCGCAGTCCCGATATGCCATTGTAGGTATTGCCCACCCTTTCTCCATCAGAATGTTTGCCAACAAAAAAGAAAGCTCCAAATTTGGTACAATTTTCTTCCCTTAGTGCTTCATGAGAAATGATTGCATGTTGCTGGATGACAAAGTGGCTCGGTGACCAGCACTGCAGACTTGTAGTATTCGACCATGAGTTCACATCTGACCGGGTGGATGTCTCTATATTAAATGGGTTTGGATCCAAGCAGAAAACTGGACAATCGTTACCATCGGAACAGTCTTCCTTCTTCTTTGTGCTGGTGGATCCAATCCTGTTTTTTGATAATGACAAGAAAAAAATGGAAGGTATATGGAGCTCAGAAAGGTTCACATCAACCAACTCTAAGGGTTTAAGGGTATGGTGGCATATTCAGTCCCTACAGATCCATACTACGGAGATGTAGGCACACTGTGTGCCTCTATGCGGTACCTCTGTACTATACTACAAAGCTTCTAGAGGACAATATCTAAAATCTAATATATAATAGGCCATCTGATGGAATATGGAGGTATACGGAGGTACAATATGGCTCCATAGACTTCCACTATTGCCGTATTACAGCGTTGTACAACTGTGAGCTTATAGACATCCAGAATACGACTATGTGCAGGAGGCCTAACACTTCACATACATATTGGGTGGGGACTGTTGACTTAAATATTGAATTTACTCTATAGACACCTCAACTGAGTGGTTTCTACGTTATCACCAATTACCCCCCACTGGTCAGCAATATCCAAGTTCTTCTGACAACCTCCTTATAGTCTATTTACACATTTTGGGCACGCTCCATAACTTCGTTTTACATTTCCATCAGACACTAGGTATAATTTTAAGATGTATCTTCGGTATCGCTCCTCTAAACCAACTGTGCGGAACGTAAAACAATTTCTCTATGTGCGATACAAAGACATGAACATGTTGTATTCTACCCGCTGTTCGGCTGTAAACAGGTTAGATACAATGCAGTATTTGTTTCTCTAGATTTACTGAAGTGCAAAAGCCATAAAATGAGACACCATTAATACTGCTGTCTCCAGTTAAGCACTGTGGGGTTTGACTCATAACTGTACAAAGGGTCAGTCGAGAGTCATGGAGGTGTCATCTCTGCTCGATAAGCTGTGTCAGAAGCAGCCAGAGGAATCATCAAACCTAGTTAGAAGAACCTCCATTTCATGTCAGCCTTCCACAGATCTAAGGGTTAACCGGGAACCATTTAGGCTTGATAGCAGGGGATGAGATGGCTGTCGAATCCTAAAGTCGGACGAACCTTTGATATTGAAAAACACATTTTATTATACCGGTGTGAATTCACTGGATGAAAAGAAATGCAGAGAAGAAATAAAAATAAAGAGTTGGTTCACAGGTTCCTGCACAGTGTGTCTGCGTACACAGAACCATTGTGGTGTTGAGAGGTGAACTTTCCTTTGTCTGAGCGCCATGTCCCTCCACGTACCCAGGCTTTGAGTCTATTCAGTGTGAAATCTGTGCATAGAAAATGCTGCTTAAGATACAATAAGTTCACATATTACTTTCATGACTTGGTGTTTTGTTTAACTGCTCAGTCGATGCCTCAGTCGTCTTAAAAGAGAAATTCATCTAATGGTATCTGTGACCTAAATTGCTCTGTCTCGGAAAAGGTTTGATGATAAATACAGTAACTCTCAACTGTTCCACTTATTGACCCACATCCTCTTATTTATCTACTGGCCCCTATTCTGAAAAAAATAATAAAAATGACAAAGTATATATATGGCCAATAATGTATTCGAGAGAGTAGTTAAGGGGGGGGGGGTGGTAGAGCATGTGCCTAGGGTGCTGAGTGCTAGGTGGCGTCAATTCGCTACTCTGCCGTGGCTACAACTCTGGATGTACCAGTATAGAGGTGGCACCTGTGGGTTCTACGGGCTTCATGATGAGAGGAGTTCCAGCTAAGGTTGGCCCCATCACTGTTACCCAAACGCAAAACTTGAAGCTCCTGGTCCCCAATGCCAAATTTGTAACAGAGCCCCCAACTATCTCATATCATTTATAGTACTGGTCTCTTTATATGGATGGAGAGACCTTTCGAAGCTCCTTCATGCTATAGGGCAAGGGTTCACGCGCAACCTCTACAGTCTGTATAGTTACGCCCAGTAAACAGTAAAATACGTTTTTTAAGGTGACTGGGCCCCTCAGCTGCACAGGTTGCACCAATGGTATGTTCGCCCCTGATTATGCACCTGCTGTTACCCATGTTCATCCCTTACCATAATTTCCATACTGCTCTTTTCTCATATAAAGAATGTAGGTGGGTGAGGGCAGTAACTAGAAAATGGGGTGTTTTTGTGAGTCATCATTCGAAGACCCCATTTTTTTTTGCTTTTGGCCCCCTTCTATATATTCCTTTTGTCTAATACCAGACCAGGGTTAATGAACTTATAGCTGTTAGGGAATATTATTGTTTTGGGGATATTGGGCCAGATTTATGAATATATTTATGCCAATTCTCTGTTAAAAAAGTGGGTCGGCTTCAGGGTCGCACTCCGGCTTTCATCCCGTGGTTCATGAATAGAATGCTAAAATTACTCAGACACACGGGCAGAACAGTTGGAGATAGTAAGTAAGATATCATTCTTCATGCGGATTTATATGCCATTCAGGGTCCGAGGACAGCCGGGTGATAACGATAAAATATCGGCACTGTAATGGCTGCCTTTAGTAGTTGTCACACAACATCTGTTGTGTATTATCCACGTAAGAGCCCAAAACAACTTGGAAAATGTTTATTCTGGTTTTGGGAGGGGTGGGGTTGTGTGTGGGGGGGGGGGTAAATTCTCTGTTTCTTTTACTATAACAACATAAGAACAATACCAGTGACTGTGTGACTGATTTCTCAGGATTGTATTGAGGTGACACAATACAACCAAAATAGATACAAAGTTTCAATTCATGAAATGTATCCATCCAGCAATCCTGATATTCATTCCGGTGTGGTACACGGCAATTCTCAGCAATTTTCATCCAGGGTGATTAAAGGTTCACATGAGTGATTTGCTCTATTGCACAATCCTAAGTGATCATCTTCAAGGAGGTCTGAGTCACTAGGTAGGAGCTCATTAGTGATGTCACCCTTCACTGTTATTTCACAAAACAAGATAAAGACAGTGATTTATTGAAGGTGACTAGAGAAAGCCTAGGGTAAACATAACCAGGAGATCTGGACATTGCATGGACGTTCTTACCACTCCTCCTTCTCTGTTTCCCTTTATAGTCTAGGCAATCTGAATCATACTTCTTAAATATATGACTGCACTGCTTTACAGTAAAAGGATGTTTCTCCTTAGTTTTTCTTTACGTTTGGTCAACTCAAAGTTGTCCCTAAAGTTCTCCACTTTCATACAATCCGTACTTGTTAGTAGGGTCCCTCAACAATTACTGGACCACAAAGTGTCCCCCTGCCTGGACCCTCAGCGATTAGCTGTAATCTGTTGAGAAACCTGGTAGTACATTTTTAATTCCTCTGCAGCGTCACCACAGGGGGAATCAAGCATTACACAATACCCATTTATATCAATGGGTTGTCTGTTTAATACACGATAAGACAGGTGTAAAGGATCTGCCAGACACAGCTTCTGTTTCGACGCCCATGGTTAATCAGTCTGCATCTGCTCCTAGGTCTGATAGAGTGACTCGATCTGCTACCACTCAGGCTGGTAGACTGAGGAGTGGCAGAACCTATCACAGCCTGGCCAGACGGTTCTAGCTCCCGCCCTCTGTCTATGTATACCTTAATGTAATGACCGGGGGGTAGGGAAACGGACAAGTGAGCCCTAATCTACCCGCCACTCTGTCCCTGCCTACTTGCAACGACCCGCCCTAGGCGACGGGGTACAACTGGGCGGCGGTCCCTGCACTCAGTAAGTGCACGACAAACACGACAAACATACAAGGGAATACAAGCAAGGGAAAGGGGCAGTTGCCCACGGCAACACCGTGAGCAACCAGAGTGGTGAACGAGCCGAGTCAAGCCAGGAGTGTGCGAGGTACCAAACGAAGAGCAGAAGAGTAGTCAGTAAGCCAGGGTCTGTATGGAGCAGGAACAAAATAGAAGGAGCTGTAGCTGGGCCAGGAAACCACACGAAAAAGAATAACAAGCAAGGAGGAACAGGAAATGCAGGTATAAATAGACAGAGGGCGGGAGCTAGCTGAGTCTGGCCAGGCTGCGATAGGCTCTCCCACTCCTAAGCCTGCCAGCCTGAGTGGTGGAAGCTGGAGTCAGTCTCAGGGATGTAGATTCAGGTGCTGACTGATTAATTAAAGGAGTTAACCCCGAAGCTGTGCCTGGCAGATCCTTTACAGTACCCCCCCTTTTATGAGGGGCCACCGGACCCTTTCTAAGTGGACCTGGCTTACTGGGGAAACGCAGGTGGAACCTCCTGACCAATACCCCAGCGTGAACATCCCGGGCGGGTACCCAAGTCCTCTCCTCGGGCCCGTAACCTCTCCAATGGACCAGGTACTGGAGGGAGCCTTGGACCATCTTGCTGTCCACAATCCTGGCCACCTCGAATTCCACCCCCTCAGGGGTGAGGACGGGAACAGGAGGTCTCCTCGAGGGAGCCAAGGACGGGGAGCAGCGTTTAAGGAGGGAGGCATGAAACACGTCGTGTATACGAAAAGACGGGGGTAACTCCAGCCGGAAGGAGACAGGATTGAGGACCTCAATGACCTTATACGGCCCAATAAACCGGGGAGCAAATTTCTTGGACGGAACCTTGAGACGCAAGTTCCTAGACGACAACCACACCAGATCCCCGACCATAAACAGGGGGTTAGCAGAACGTTTTCTATCAGCCTGAGTTTTTTGTACGCTCTGGGACGCCTCTAGGTTCTTCTGAACCTGGGCCCAGACTGTGCACAGTTCCCGATGAACGACCTCTACCTCGGGATTGTTGGAACTACCAGGTGAAACGGAGGAGAACCGTGGATTAAACCCAAAATTACAGAAAAAGGGAGAGACCCCTGAGGAGTTACTGACCCGGTTATTATATGTAATGACCGGGGGGTAGGGAAACGGACAAGTGAGCCCTAATCTACCCGCCACTCTGTCCCTGCCTACTTGCAACGACCCGCCCTAGGCGACGGGGTACAACTGGGCGGCGGTCCCTGCACTCAGTAAGTGCACGACAAACATGACAAACATACAAGGGAATACAAGCAAGGGAAAGGGGCAGTTGCCCACGGCAACACCGTGAGCAACCAGAGTGGTGAGTGAGCCGAGTCAAGCCAGGAGTGTGCGAGGTACCAAACGAAGAGCAGAAGAGTAGTCAGTAAGCCAGGGTCTGTATGGAGCAGGAACAAAATAGAAGGAGCTGTAGCTGGGCCAGGAAACCACACGAAAAAGAATAACAAGCAAGGAGGAACAGGAAATGCAGGTATAAATAGACAGAGGGCGGGAGCTAGCTGAGTCTGGCCAGGCTGCGATAGGCTCTCCCACTCCTAAGCCTGCCAGCCTGAGTGGTGGAAGCTGGAGTCAGTCTCAGGGATGTAGATTCAGGTGCTGACTGATTAATTAAGGGAGTTAACCCCCGAAGCTGTGCCTGGCAGATCCTTTACACTTAATTTGCTTTTTGTCTTTGCCTGTGATGCTCTCTTGTTTCCTGGCTCTGCTGTTCCAGCTATTACTATTGACCTCAGCTTCATTTTGACCCTGGCTTTACTGACTTCGCTCCTGCTCTCGTTTGGTACCTCGTACACTCCAGGTTTGACTCGGCTCGTTCACTACTCTTGTTGCTCATGGTGTTGCCGTGGGCAACTGCCCCTTTTCCCTTAGCTTCTGTGTACCCTTGTCTGTTTGTCTATCATGCACATATTGAGCGTAGGGACCGTCGCCCAGTTGTACGCCGTCGCCTAGGACGGGTCGAGCAAGTAGGCAGGGACTGAGTGGCGGGTAGATTAGGGCTCACCTGTCTGTCTCCTTACCCCGTCATTACAACAGGTCCTCCAGAGCGAGAGAGGCTCTTTGTAACTCTACCCTGGTCAAGAAATAAGGATCCTGAATAGTGGAGCCCCCTCTATTAACTTAGAATTCCCTAAATGTGTATAAGAAAATGGGTTTCTAAAATGGACAAACTTTTTAAAGTGGTTCAACTGGGGGGGTCAAACCAGAGAGGATTACAGATGTAGAGGAATATGTCTTGACATCGCATCTGTGCTTTTACTTAGACTGCAGGTGAACCTATTCTACTATCTTAGCTCATAGATCAAAGTGCTTAAATGAGACAGTACATCTGTATTTGACCAGTGTTTCCTCTTATTAAGTTCTCTTGGCCAAACAGAAGTACCTACAAGATTGACACTTTAGGGGTCATTTAGTGGGTTCAGATGTACTACTTACCTCTCTTAGAGCCTTTTGTAGGTGCCCTCTTGGTCAAGCAGAAGCATCAGGAGGGTTAACATGCTAGAATTTCATAGTCTGTAAGGTTCTTCAAAAGACCAGGTGCTTTGAACAACTCTACAGGTTATTTAGTGAGGATATCTTGGCACTTCTGGATTGATGCGTTGGGGGTCATTTAGTGGGTTTAGATGGACATTCACCACTATTATAGCCACTTTCTCTAATTTAAAAGCATCTTCACAATGTAGTATAATAGTTCCCAATAAAGGACCAAACAAGATCAGATTAATTGGTGTGATCTCTTCTGCACACATGGCAATGCTGTCATCCAACCACAGTGGTCACGTCTGGATGCAATCTAGTCCATTGGTAAACATAAACACATGCACAACTATTCAGAGGAAAAACTTGTGGCTAAATTTGGCCGTCAGTTGAAGGTTCACTTATCAGGAATTTCAGAAGATATTTACCAGCTGTACAAGACTTCCAGTATCAGGCTTTGAGGAGACACGTATCTCCTTGGTTTTTCATTAAGAGATCTACTGTGAGGGGGCACCTGTTCTGTAGAAAGAATGTAACTAGATGACTTATACTACAAACTTTCCAACATCGCATAGACACTGAGTGGGAGGCTGGTTCCTAAGTATCATCAGGACTAGGCGATGGGCACCACAGATTTCCAAATGGAATATATCAAGAAACTCAGATAGGTTCCTGGTAATTTTCTACATATCCTAGTCACAATGTATAATAATTATTGGGGTTCACAATGACCATCACATTCTGGAACTGTATGAAACAAAATCCTATGGTCAAATGGTCAATGTGGGTTTAATCAGTCCAACATTACTAGAATTTAAAGGGGTTGACCCTCTTGGATAATTACTTTCAATATGGCCTATTAGTCCATAGATAGATAATAGAGGGGTTCCCTTGATCTGGACCCCTCTGTATTAGCTAGAGCATGGGGCATGACAAAGGGTGACCCTCAAAGTGGTTTTCCAAACTAATTTTGAATATTTTTTCAAATGGTTATAGCTCTGTACAGGCACACTGACAACCCTAAATACATTTTACCTCTTTTTAACCTTTTTTTTGGATGGCTTACATGATATCATTCCATTTATGTTGTACATTTCCGCTCATCACCAATTTGCGTTCATGTCATAGCACTGACGTCTCTTCCATCGTAATATCTGGCCAAAACTCTCTGAAATGTACTTTCAGCATGCCCCCTTCAATACCTTTGCCTGCCCACTTTGCTTGCTCCGCTTCCCTGTGCCCACCTGCTGAACCTCCCTGTGCCCGCATTCTCCACCTCCCTCAGCCCGCCTACTATACCCATATGTAAATAGCCAGGTTAGCCAGGGATTGACATAACCATTTGATTGGGTTGAACATCAGAAAAAAAACAAAGGGAACTGCTGGAAAGGACTGAGCATGCGTTTGTAAAACACGGTACAGTGCCCGCTCAATCAATAGTCGCTGCTTCACTCTTGCACATGTGCAATAGGAGCACTAAACTGGGCATGCGTCCGGCAAGCAGATTGGCGCATGCTCTGTTATACAAGTAGAAAGCTTGGCCCACTGTGGATGTAATCTTCAATGACAAACGCGCACACAGCGTCAAACAGCATTAAGGGGGATGTGTGTGTGATGTAAGTGGAATAACAAGATTTTCAGAAAGTTGCATCACGTGACTATCGGACAAAACGGGGTAATATAAATTTTTAGACCAATAGTAAACTAGTAAAGTGCTTTATTCCTTTTGAATAGCTGATTGAATGCTGGTTTTTGTCATCAGGCAACCCCTTTAAGGTCCTTTTACACGGGCCAATGATCGCGCGAACAATAACTCATTCCTGATCATTAGCCCCTGTAAGCTGTCGACGAACGAGCAAGTAGTTTGTCTTTTAAGCTGCCATAAAAATGTCCGTTTGTCGTTGGTTGGCAACAGGGGATGTACTGCTGACAATTCGCAAACTGTACGTAGACGAACAATTGTATTAACGATCATTCATCCCCATATAGCCACAATCATTACTCCATGTAAATGGAGTAAATGAGTGTCAATCGACAAGTATCGTCAATCGACGCTCGTTACCTGGCAGGGATCTGCCCATGTAAAGCCATCCTTACTATAGATTTTAATGGACGTAAAGTTATATTTCACTTTCCTTGCAGCGTCATTACAAGTGTGATTAATGCCAAGCATTTCTTTCAATGATCGCAACTGATCATGGGGGGGGGTCCACTGATGTATAACTAGTTCATGGACAACCTGCTCGCAGAAAAGGAGTTTATAGTGGCCAAACTCTTTGAGATACTATTATTGGTACTCTGGCACAGAATGTTCTGAAATACCAGATGATCTGACATCAACAAATGTAATTCATTTAAATTCAGAAAATAGTCAAATAATCTAGAATTTCCAGGTGGTAAAAGTAGAAGACTAAGGTGAAGGTCTTCTGGGATCTAAGAGGGTTGTTCACCTTTGCTAATCTCTTTTTGTTGGAAAGGTCCCAGGGTGATAAACTGATCACAAGGTGCTAATGGAACCTAAGTGATCATCTTTAATCCTTTGGCGAACCCAGCAGCAAGTGCTTAATTCAACTGCAGTGCCTCCACAGGGGAAATGAGGAATTACACAGTTCCCTCAATGAGCTGTGTGTAAATGCACTGTAGCTTATAGAGGATGATTCGAAAAAGGGGGACCCCTCCGTATTAACTCATAATTCCCTGATGTGGTATTTGAAAAAGGATTTACTAGATAGCCCTACTAAAGTAGTTAACTTACAAAAACATTTTATCTCCACAATTGTCTTCACACACATCTGCAATATGAGAATATATTTTCCTTAAGTCAAAATGATTTTAAGAACGTCAATATGTCGATTTTTTTTCTTCTTTATTAAGCTCGGGTCGCATAAAATATGAAGGCAAATTCTGTTCCGCCACTCTATAGATCTGTAGGCTGCTTGCAAGTGCCAAGGGTTGATGCAAGTCAATGGCTAGGTCAAATGTTACCACTCCAATTTGTTAACATGTCTCAAGAAAAGGATTAATGGAAGTCTTTATCAGAAATCAATATGTTTTTCAGCTATAGTGCTAATACAAATATGACTTTATATGTATGCTCAACTCCAACAAGACCTCGCATTGATGCACACTACTCCAAAACCTACAAAATACAGATGTAGCAGAGCTAACTTTGACTTTTAATGTTTCTTTGTGCATTGTGAGCAGATAATTGTGTAGGTTTACAAGCCAACTTATGAAAAACCACAAGTTCAACGTCATGATGGTTTGTGTCCGATGAGAAACTCAGCTCTGCTACATCTGACAAGGACAGAATTATAGGGAGGGTAAAAGAGGGGAATACTTTAGGGCCTACATTATATTTGGGCTTCCACCACCCTAACCAGGAACTGTAAATCCAACTATAAGTCTCTGATGCAGGGAAACACGGTACCAGAACATTGTTATCAGGGTAATGTATGTGGGTATTATTAGGGCACTCTATGGCATTGCTATATAGACACTTTAAAGCTCTATTATTTGGGTAATGTGGTGCGTTGTATGGATGTTTTATTTTACTTCAGAGAATGTTTTGCTCACTGACCTTCATGACCTTGCATAGGACACACTCAGCTCTACTACATCTGTATACATTTGAACATGCTTGGTCATTACTATAGGATACAAAATATGTTCTCACATGGCAAACATGATTATTATGATATGTGATCCCTAATGTTTAGGTAACTCCACACCACACATCTTGGACCATCGATGGAGATACCCCTTAAAACCCATGAAATATAAAAAAAATTGGAAACAGCTGCCAAATATTTCCATAAGGGCCAAATTATGTTGCCACCAGGACAATGTTGTCTAAGACGTGCCAGTCCAGCAGATGTGACTCCCTGTGCCCTCTGTCCCAGGGCTGTCTTTTAGATTGCCTTCACGTGTGTCTCGGGACCTGATCTGTAGAGGAATCTCTTTCTTCCTTTAGAAGATACTGCATCACTATGTCCTTCATCTCCAGCTGGACTGTCTATCCACTAAAGGCTGTACAGTACACAATCCCCTAATGTCACAGTGTTCTTGGGCTGCTCTCTTTGCAATAGTTCTTTCTCTGATAAACCAGTTTGTATCAAAGGAACAAAAGGACATCCTTTGTTGGCAGAGAAAAAGAGATCAGAACCTAAAAGAGGCGAAATTCATAGTATGAACTAAGCAAGCGGTTTACTGTCATAGTCAAGCTTGAAAGACATCTCTCCAATGTCTTTTTAACCCACAAGGAAACTTTACAATCCAAACAAGCAATAATCACACCATACAACAAACTCCTCGAAGGTCACATCACAGACTCCACCATTTATTTTTTTACTTGGATTTCCTTAAATGTTTCTTTATATGTTTTATATATTATTATTATTATTATTATTATTATTATTATTATTTCTTTTTAAATGCATTTCCATATCAAAGTCACAGGATACATTAAAAAGGCAATATGGGTTGTAGAGGCTGAGATGACAATGGAGGCATTCAGGGGGTGTCAGGTGGCTGTCAACAAGCCAAGCCACTTGCGTTGGTGTTGGTCAAGATATTTAGATACAGGGCTACGGCATCAAATTTTTTCCCAGGCGAAAAAAAGCCTAGTTACTCCTCTGAGAACTATAAAAGTCAGTAATGAGGGGTATTAACATATCTTTGTTATAGCACAATATTATTATCATGGTGCAATCATTCTATACTGATCCACAGCCAGTTATATAGCCCAGAGCTGCATTCACAATTCTGCTAGTTGCTACTGGGACCAGTCGACAGTTTGTTGACAGACAGACCCTTAATACCTTCTGGGAAACCCATAGTATATAATGTAATATAATTATGTAGATAACACTAAATAGAATCTATGAATAGAACAAAGTCAATAAACACGTTGATATACAACTGCTTATGTGTTTCAGATGATAGAACAGCCTAAAATAAGAGTTTTTATCATGTTTTATTGCAATCGTTGGCTGGAATTTGCTTCATTTATTCGTATACACATTACTTACATCTGTTCACCACTGTAACCTGCAGGTGAGCTGCTTGCTCTTTCTCCCATCTATAAACACTACAAATATGAATCATTAAGGTTATGTTCTCCTGAACACTATTTATAGATCTATCTATCTATCTATCTATCTATCTATCTATCTATCTATCTATCTATCTATCTATCTATCTATCTATCTATCTATCTATCTATCTATCTATCTATCTATCTATCTATCCAGGGGCGTAACTAGGAAAGACTGGGCCCCATAGCAAACTTTTGACTGGGGCCCCCCCTCTGCTGGGTATCACACAACCCCCCCCCCCCCTTGTAGATAGTGCCTCCCTATAGATTCCACCACACAGCGCCCCACTATAGATAGCACCATACACAGCCCCCTGTAGATAACGCCATACAGACCCCCTGTAGATAACACCATACAGCCCCCTCTGTAGATAACACCATATAAGCCCCCCCCAAAAAAACAAAAACGTCCTATAGTTTGTCCTACAAAAGACATGCATCCCCTATCCACAGGATAGGGGATACATGTGCGATCGCTGGCATTGATAAGGAGAACGGGGGACCGAAAGTCCCCCGAAGTTCTCCATGACTAACCTCGGACTTCTGGCGTCTGCACAGTTCAATAAAAATGAAAGGAGCGCTGGTCACGCATGCGCACAAGCGCGACCGGCGCTCCATTCATTTCTACGGAGCTGCCGACACAGACCCCGGAAGTCCGAGGTTTGTCATGGAGAACTTAGGGGGGACTTTCGGTCCCCCGTTCTCCTCATCGCTGGGCGTCCCAGCGATCCCACATGTATACCCTATCCTGTGGATAGGGGATGCATGTCTTTTGTAGGAACAACCCCTTCAGTGGCGTCGCGCTGTAGCAGCCATAGCGGCTGCTAGCGGAGCCTGCGGCCATGGTGGGGGCCGTGCTGGCGGGTGCCACGGGCCCCCTCATGCTGCAGGCCCCGTAGAAGTTGCTATGGCTGCTATAGCGGTAGTTACGCCACTGCGTATAGGTTTGTACGGTGTAAAACTACAGCTCCCAGCATGGCCGGAACAATGGTAAGGATATGCTGGGAGATGCGGTTTCACACAAAAAAATCATACCACCATCATCTCGCTGCAGATCATACAGTGACTACAATACTGATTAGAGGCAGAATAAACATTTACATTAAGTGACTCACCGGTGACGTCTCAGATTCTAGTTCTTTTCTTCTCCCTCCGGTTCAGACATCTGTGATGGATTTCTCCCGGCCATGAACCATTTCTGCAGTTTTCCGTTTAGATGTCTTCAGCTTCTCAGTTTTAAAACATTTCTGCACCTGTAAACAAAGTTAAAATTCTCAACACATCTAAATATAACTGTCACACACACACACACACACACACACACACACACACACACACACACACACACACCGTGCCCCCTGTAGATAGTGACCTACATAGAAGCCCCCTGTAGATAGTGCCCACATATGGACTCCAGAGCTGCAAGGCAATAGCGCTAACCACTGAGCCACCGTGCTGCCCTACATATAGCTTCCCCTATAGTTAGTGCTCCACGTATAGCCCACCTCTGTAGATAGTGTCTCACATATAGCTCCCCCTGTATATAGTGTCCCACATATAGCCCACCCCTGTAGACTGTGCACTACATATAGCCACCCTGTTGCTAGTGCCCCACAGGTATCCCACCCCTGTATATAGTGTCCCACACATAGCCCACCCCTATAGAAAGTACCCTAAAAAATGGCTCCCCTATAGATAGTGCTCTACATATAGCCCACCCCTGTATAGTGTTTCACATATACTGCCCCAGATATAGACCCCCCTGTAGATAGTGGCCCACATCCCCACATACAGACCTCCCCTGTAGCTAGTGCCCCACATATAGACCCCCCCTGTATATAATGGCCCACATATAGAGCCCCCTGTATATAATGGCCCACATATAGAGCCCCCTGTATATAGTGGCCCACACCCCCACATATAGACCCCCCTGTAGCTACTGCCCCACATATAGACCCCCCTATATATGATAGCCCACATAAAGATGACCAACCCCCCCCCCCATTATAGATAATGCCATTCACATTTTTGAAGAAAAAAATAAATAAATTGCCATACTCACATGATCCCGTTCCCACGCTGTTCACTGGCGATGCAGACATGCTCTCTTCTGAGCATGTCTGCAGGAGCTGAACGAGCGTCCTCCAATGACGCTGATTGGCGGGGCAGAATGACTTGCCCCGCCAATCAGCACCTTCCAAGCATGGAAGCGGCGCGATGATGTCATCGCGCCGCTAGCCAATCAGTGTCATTGTAAGGCACTGGATGGTCAGGCACGGAACATGCCTGGCCATTCAGTGCTAACACATGTATTTGGCTGCCGCTAGCACTGGGGCCCCCTCCGGTGCTAGCGACACCTACAGGCATGATGAGAGGGCCTGTGTAAGGCTCGGCGGCGCGGGCCCCACAGTAGCGGCGCTACCGCTGTAGCAGCCATAACGGCTGCTAGCGGCGCCACCGGGCATTTGGGTGGGCGTGTCGGCTGGCGGCACGGGCCCCCTCAAGCCCCGGGCCCCGTAGCTGCCGCTACTGCTGCTACCGAGGTGGTTACGCCACTGTATCTATCTATCTATCTATCTATCTCATATCTATCTATCTATCTATCTATCTATCTATCTATCTATCTATCTATCTATCTATCTATCTATCTCATATCTATCTATCTCATATCTATCTCATATCTATCTATCTATCTCATATCTATCTATCTATCTCATATCTATCTATCTATCTCATATCTATCTATCTATCTATCTATCTATCTATCTATCTATCTATCTATCTATCTATCTATCTATCTATCTATCTATCTATCTATCTATCTATCTATCTCATATCTATCTATCTCATATCTATCTATCTCATATCTATCTATCTCATATCTATCTATCTATCTATCTATCTATCTATCTATCTATCTATCTATCTATCTATCTATCTATCTATCTATCTATCTATCTCATATCTATCTATCTATCTATCTATCTATCTATCTATCTATCTATCTATCTATCTATCTATCTATCTATCTATCTATCTATCTATCTATCTATCTATCTATCTATCTATCTCATATCTATCTATCTCATATCTATCTATCTCATATCTATCTATCTATCTATCTATCTATCTATCTATCTATCTATCTATCTATCTATCTATCTATCTATCTATCTATCTCATATCTATCTATCTATCTATCTATCTATCTATCTATCTATCTATCTATCTATCTATCTATCTATCTATCTATCTATCTATCTATCTATCTATCTATCTATCTATCTGTCTGTCTGTCTGTCTGTCTGTCTGTCTGTCTATCTATCTATCTATCTATCTATCTATCTATCTATCTATCTATCTATCTATTCTAGTTAATAACAAGGATTAGATTCTGCAGGTAGGAGATGTATCACACTTTCCATTACCCTTTGGGATTTAAACTTGATTAAAAAAAAAAAAAATACTAATAATTATTACTGGTGGTAAATGCCACCAAGACATAATTGCGAAGTGCGACCATGGTCCTTCATGACAAACGCCGGGAGAATCGTGAATTTGTAGTGTTTCTAATTCCCCCTAATTAATCCATTAAGAGGTGTCACATTCCTGACATTTTAGTCATTTTGTTTCTCTAATTAAGAACCAGCATATTTCTGTCTACCGGGCAACATGGCACAAGGCATTGTTTTCTTTATCTAAACAATGTCACAAAGTGCTCATAGCACGCCATTTCCACGCTCTGCATAACAATGCCTCTGCCAATCGGGTCGTTAATAGAGATGGTGGAAGAACTGCCAGGCAGCATTTTGAAAAGGGCAAATATCGAACTTGCAGTAACCTTGTAATTCCCATAATTTTTTGGCATAAAAAAATGTTGAGTACAAATAATGAAAAATAAAATATTCCAAAGAGGCGATTATAGATGCGCTGATCGGTAATATAACATCTTCTTAACCTCGTGACATAACATTAGTACTGTGTGTACCTGACAAAAGATTTGTTAGTGCGAAATTCAAATCCACAAGTGCAATGTAAACACAGGAAGACGGCACCAACAACCAAGACAAATGCCTGCAAAGAAGAAAGGAAGGAGGGAGACAAGCAAACTGCAACAGGGGTGATATAAAGTTATTAGAACTGAACTAAAACCCAAAGAAAGTTTGACGTAAACCCGTTTCTGAACCGAGAACGTACATGCCCTAGAGGTACGCCATGCAACTGCTGCCCATAAGAAGCGTTGGCCCAGGTCAGGCTTGCCCCATCCCCTTCTCCTATGCATAAACATGAACTTGCACAAAAAAAGTTAATGGCCGCAGGGTAATAACAAAAGTTTTCCAAAGTAGCAGCAAAGCAGAACTCATAAATCTAAAATGACCAGAGCAAGTAGATGTAACGTGAATCCAGTTCACTTTCAAATGTAATAAAAAACATTCAACTTTACCGCGGACACTATTAATACTATGGGGACTATGGACACTATGAATACTATGGGGACTATGGACACTATGAATACTATGGGGACTATGGACACTATGAATACTATGGGGACTATGGACACTATGAATACTATGGGGACTATGAATACTATGGAGACTATGGACACTATGAATACTATGGACACTATGAATACTATGGGGACTATGGACACTATGAATACTATGGAGACTATGGACACTATGAATACTATGGGCACTATGAATACTATGGAGACTATAGACACTATGAATACTATGGGCACTATGAATACTATGGGGACTATGGACACTATGAATACTATGGATACTCTTGATACTATGGACACTATAAATACTATGGAGACTATAGACACGATGAATACTATGGATACTCTGGATACTCTTTTGCTCCAGCCATGACACACCTTTGCGCAGATAATTTGGGCCCAGTACGTGTTCACCCCCCACCCCACCTCATATAAACTAGAAGAACGATGGGATTCTCTATCCGGGTTCTCCATACGGATCCATAAAAAAAGAGGGAGGCTGCAAATGATGTCACCAACATGTTGCACAGCAACGCTTCCGTAAATAAACAGAGTTTACGAATGCACTTCCATAGCCGTCTGTATTTATAGAAGCGCCATAGGCTTCTATGGGAGAGTCCGTGCCGTAATTACGGATAAGAATAGGACAGGTTCTATAATTTTTTTAAGCACGTATACCCATTCGTTAAAATACGGCCAATAGAAATTAATGGGTCCGTAATTACGGATGAAAAATACGTCCGTTTGCAAGTTCATGGACCAGGGGCAAAAGATTTAGCTGGACTACCTGATAGTGTTGTGTTCCACAACATAGGACTCATCCTCAATCATAATATAATATAACAATCCAGTATTCATTGATTTATTATTGTGCAATTGAAGTGATGTAAATACTTACCCCCCCCCCCCCGCTATATACAGCTTCTGTCCTTTCATCTCACATTGGCGGCCTACAGCCAACCCCACCCCGGTGTAGGAGCCCAGTTGACACTACTACCTCTTCCTCCGCCTATAGCTACATCCCTTATTCTGATTGATTGATTGACATGACAGAAGGTCTCTTTATTTTGGTCACTGAGGCCACAGACCTCATGCGTATCCAGCCATGTTCCATCACAGGGGAGCATCTGAGCCATATTTACCTGTCCGCTCTAAATCATGACAAATGAAGTAAACTGTGACTAACGACGGTGCAATGATGATATTTGATACTTGAAATCCTGGTATAGAATAATACACCAAAGCTGATTAATGACAAGCCGTGTTGAAGGATCTGTGACAAATGGTCATGTTATCCATAGGGTGTTTAATCAACTAAAGTAAGAAGTAGTGAAAAATGAAGACGACAAAACTGCGGGCAGCGATTGATTAATTACCGGAGAAATTAAATGAATAAGGAAGCCATTATAGCGGTGATGGACAGCTATTAACCCTTCACAGTCATTAAATTATATCTCAATTATATCTCATTATATCTTCATTATATCTCATTCGAATGCGGCCACTGGAGCGATCAGTTGATCGCCCCGGGTCCTGCTCCTGGCAAACGGCTGATTTTACCAGTAGAAGCCATAGAATGGCCGCAAGGACGGCTCGAGTCTCCCAGAACGGAAGCCGCTGGTTTTGACTCATACAGGGGGGTCTTGAGCAGGGAACCTCTCTTTATGATGCCCATAAACCCTAATAGTAAAATGTACATAAGTTGCCTTCATGTTTTAAAGGGACCATAAAGTTGTATTTAAGCTCAAAAAATGTATCACCTATCCACTGAAAAGGTGATAAATGTTAGATTGGTGGGGGTGTGATCTCTGGCATCCTCACCGATTGCTAGAATGGGGGACCACCCAACCACATGACCACGGTGAAGTGGAGATTGTATGGAGTGGAGGTCTAGCATACGTTTTGTCACTCCATACAAACTCTATGGGAGGTACGGATGTAGCCAAGTGCAGCGCTGTTTTTGCTATGCCGTTGAATGCAATTTATTGTTCCCTGTAGTCAGGCTGGGTAGGGACTAACTACAATGTTCCCTAATGGAATGACTGACAGGAACTCTTGACCTTGTCTCACATTTCTACAGATACATTTACACACATAGGCGTATACAATACTAGCTTACATTATAATTCTCTCGACTTTAGCACAGGGGCCCTTTAAAACAAGCTCATGTCTGCACGGCATGGCGGGAGATGTGGTGTGACTACGAAAACAACATGGTTTCATTGTTTGTTTTTTTGCATCTATGGCTACAGTGATCCTGACCAATTATTGGTCGGTAATGTGTATAAATGTGATCTGTTAAAGTAATCCCGGCCCCATTTATTGCTGCGTATTATAAAATATGAGGAGTAGAAATCTTGCTGGATATTACAGAGATTAAGTATGTGCTCTATGCTCCAATAAAAATGTCACCCCCAAACTGCTCGACCATGAATACAGAAGAACTAATGGGGGAGTCATGCACCAAAAATGTGGAGTGAGGCCAAGGTAGATTTAGTCCAGTGCTGGCAGGGAGGTGCACGGGGGCTTATTCCAAATTCTGCCAAAAATGCTGTAATCTCTAGTTCCACCCTGAGCGAGCGCATAAGGAACACACAAGATATTATAGAAGACTAGATGCAGTAGGGGGGCTATGGAGAGCTTGCAATCACAACAGGGACCCTGACGGGCCGGAGCCCACCCAGCCACATAAGAAAGCTGGATTATAGGAAGGTGGAGCAATGACTTCATCTTAATAATGTAATCATGCTGGCCGCAGTGGTGACATCACTCTGGATGGAACATCATCGCTGTGCCCAGTCACCTATACGTGTCGCCACTATGGCATTGTACCTGTGGGTGTGGAGGGACAACAGGAGCCGCGAGGGACCGAAGAGGAATTGGTAAGACAGAGAACCTGTGAGTCATAGTAAAATTGCGACATTTTTGAAGCGCAACTTTTTTCCCCTTTGAGGTCACGCAAGTTGCGGTATTGCTGCAATTTTACCGTGACTCACGGGCTTTTCTGTCGCCTAACGTAAGTATATTGCAGCGCTTGTAATTCGGCAGTTTTGATCCCAGATAATTTTATTTCTAAATCTCAAAAATACACTTAATAATTGTCAAATTAAATACTCTGCTATTTTCTAATATACTTGTGTATCAATTGTTCACTATTTTCAAAATACCTGCTTGCTGTCAGTAAATTGTAATATCCAGAAACATAAAGCCCATACAGACCTAGTATTGCACACGGCTGAGGGCTTTGCTACAATTGTACGCGGTCTAGACATTCCTCTGTGAGCGAAACAAAGATCTCCTTTTCTAATAGTTTGCTACAATGTATCAGTGTAGGTAAAATGTATCAGCCTGGAGTATAGACGGTTTAGCTCACAGAGGATTGTCTAGCCTGGGCACAATTGTAGCTGGGGCTCCTTTCACACTACCGTTATAGTGCGTTTAGCTTTTTTCCGTCGGAGGAAGAGATGAACGAGAGTCCAAACGGAAAACATCGCTTTCGTTAGAATTACCTTTGATTTCAATGGTAACTTTTTTTTTTCACATGCATTCCGTTTGCCTCGGTTCGCTAGGTTTATGTTATTCTTTTTCACGGAAGCAAAAGTGCTGCAGACTGCACTTCTGCTTCCGTCAAAAAAACGGAAACCTAGCGAACGGAGGCAAACGGAAAGCATCTGAAAAAGAAAAGTTACCATTGAAATCAATGGTGATTCTAACAGAAGCGATGTTTTCCGTTCGGACTCTCCTTCATCTGTTCCTCCGACAGAAGAGTCCTAAACGTACTATAACGGTAGTGTGAACTTAGCCTAACCCTCATCTGTGAGAAGTACTTGGTCTGTACAGGTTTTCAGCATCTGGATGTGATCAAGAATGTCGCCATTCACTAACAGCAAGCAGAGTTCTTGAAATTGGTGAAACACAAAATATATTTGAAAGTTGCAGAACATTTACTTACACAAAACCCCTTTAAGTTATTACAACTCATTAACTACATTTTTTTTGGATCTTTTACATCTTTGCTGTTTTTTTGTGATGTTCCTATTTTAGCAGCAGGAGTTTTATGTTTTCATTTTACTCCATGGGATATTGCCGGGTGCAGTTTAGCCAAAATCAATGGGGGACGTGCAGATGAGAAACTAGTTATGTTTATTCTCTGGCGCGGGTTCCAAAAACTGCAGCCCCCACATTCACGGAGCCAAACTATGCAGGTGCCACAGACTAATACAAATATAACACCGGCTCACGTTACATAGGCTCCGAGGTACGGGGACACTTTAAGTAAAAATCCCATGTTTATGTTACCGGCATCATTTATATTCGGGCTCCACTTATGGCCATGATTTTATTTCACACTTGTCATTACTCAGACTTTTTCCTTTGGACCTGTTTCCTTTAAACAAGTTTCATTTTCAAATGCCCTGTACTTTATTGCGACCCCCAAATCATAGGCTTGTGAAACAGCGTGTACACATGCCCTCGCATAGGAAGGGGTTATGCGGAGAGATAAAATTGATGGCCTATCCTCAAGATCGGTGGAGGTTCAACCCTTGGCACCCCCGCCGATCCGCTGTTTAAAAGGGTAGCAGCGCCAGTGCTAGCTCTGCTACCCCTTCATTCCTTTCACTGCTCCGTTCTCCATACTACACACTTTTAGCGGCCGTTCACAGTACTACAGCCACAAATGTGTTAGCGTTTTACAGTACAGAGCAGTGAAGATAATTAAAGGAGTTTTCCAAGCATTTTATATTAATGGCCTATCCTTAGGATAGGTCATCAATATAAGGTCGGTGGTGGTCTGACTCCCAGCAGCCCCGCCGATTTCGCTGACTGAAGGGGCTGCGGCGTTCATCGCCGCGGGCTCTTAAGTGTTTACCAGGCACAGCACTGTACACTTCCGCAGCGACTGTGCCTGGGATTGCAGCTCAGTCACATGTACTTAAATGGGACCGGAATTGCAATCCTAGGCACAGCCTGAAGTGTATGGCGCTGTGCCTGTAAACAAGAAAAAGGCGGCATCGACGAATGCCATGGTCACTTCAATCAGCCGATCGGTGGGTTTGCCGGGAGTCGGGTATAGGGTATATCTACATGTAACGGTCATAGTTATAGCCTGTATTATAGTCCAGAGCTGCAATCACAATTCTACTTGTTGTCACTGGAAACAGTCAACAAGCTTGTTGACAGACACACCCCTACAGCTTAGCTAAACTCCCATAATGTATGTGGACCATTACGGTTTATTGAAACAATTAAGTTATTGTGCTTTTTAGAGGTTTTTATTTAACGAAAATCTTAGCAAAAAACATGATATGACCGCAACATGTGAATATACCCTTACAATAGTTTTCCCTATATCAGATTACTGCACAGTGTCTGGTGTAAAAATTATTTTTCCCAGAATGCAAATCACCAGAACAAGCTTTGTGCTCACACATAGTCAGTGAGGAATACTGGGAAAATTTCAGCTTGCAAGCACGCAGAATTGTGAATGCAGCTCTGGAGTATAATACAGGCAGCAACTCAGGATCAGTACAAGATAAATAATGCAATGTATACTGTAAGTGACTCATCCTTTTATGTTTATTAAATCTATATATAAACTGTAAAGTGGTAGTTAAAAGTGGACATTCCCTTTAAGTCCCAGATCATCTCAATTCCTTTCTTTGGTAATACAAGACAATATTACACATTTCTCAGCTGTACATATGGCCTTGATCCATAGCAAATGTAGACATTTCCACCAGATTGCAAGTTATTAGAGGCTTTGAATGTTGTGTGAGGAGTCTTGTTTTGGAAGACAGGAGATAACGGAACTTAATAGGTTGTTTGTTTTGGACTTAATATCAGCTGCGTTTCTGATGGTGCCATTAACTCAAAAACACCCAGAAGTCACCAAGAAACTCTCGGAATTAAGCCTCATGAAGACAACAGTATTACAGCTCCATATAATCTCCGAATTATACAGAGCCATAATATGTAAAACATAGAAGTGACTTTTTAAAGAACCAGTATATCCATAAATTTAACTATATCTTTCAACCTTAATGGGGTTGTCCACTACTGGACAACTGATTACCTATCCACCGAATAGGCAATCGGTACACGATCTGTGGGGATCCAACACCTGGACCCCGCACCGTTAAGCTTCTCTGGCTGCCTCCGAGCACTGGACGTACATGCCTGAAGCAGTTGGCTCCGGCCACTGAATAGCGGCCGAGCTGCAGTTCTGCAGCATGGCCGCTATGCTATGTACGGAGCCAACTGCTTCCGGCTCCGTACATCTCATAATGGGCTATAACAATTGGTGCCTGGAGTCAGCTGGAGCGGCTTAACAGTGCAGGGTCTGGGTGTCGGACCCGCACCGATGATATAATGATGACCTATCTGGTGGATAGGTCATCAGTTGTTGAGTAGTGGACAACCCCTTTAAGTGATCCCACATTAGTATAGAGGTGTGGTGTAGCACCCAGCGTTGGTATGTGGCACCATTGACCATGGGACTTGAAGAAGGGGGTTGAGCTGTTGAATATTTATTACAATTTTTGACTGGAGACTGACTTAAAAGAAAAAAATATCCTTTTTATAACATCTGTTTGGCTGTTGATCATCAGATGTACCATAAATTACCATCATAGCTGACAGATACCTGATGAAGAAGTCAGAACGACATCAAAGCCTGTTGTACGTTGGAAAATAAATGTACAATCCTATGATCCTCCGCTCTTTTTCCTTACTGGTGGTGCCCATTATATCCTGCCTTTTTTCCTTTTTTGTTGGATGATCTCTCATAGTCTCGAATACGAGGTCTGCCGGTGGAGCAGCAACCCTGCCAATCGGAGGACCGGCCCCTGACCTACACATGCATCTCAAAATTGTGCCTGTTTGTTTCACAACTCAATTCGGTGGGTGCGGCGCCGGTTTCTCCATTTAGAGGATTATCAATTGTTTAAACATATCACACTATGGAGCACTTTCTATCCTATTTGCAGCCTAAGGGCATGCCCAGACGTGGCGGATTTCTTCCGCAACTGTCCGCATCAATGCCGCACAGAATCTGCGTTGCAGTTTCTGTTGCGGCTCTGCCCAAAATGGGCATTAAAGTGATGCGGACTAGCCGTTGCGTATTGAGGTGAAAGTACTTTCCTTCTCTCTATCAGTGCAGGATAGAGAGAAGGGACAGCACTTTCCCTAGTGAAAGTAAAAGAATTTCATACTTACCGCCCGTTGTCTTGGTGATGCGTCCCTCTTTCGGCATCCAGCCCGACCTCCCTGGATGACGCGGCAGTCCATGTGACCGCTGCAGCCTGCGATTGGCCTGTGATTGGCTGCAGCCGTCACTTAGACTGAAACGTCATCCTGGGAAGCCAGACTGGAGGAAGAAGCAGGGAGTTATCGGTAAGTATGAACTTCTATTTTTTTTACAGGTTGATGTATATTGTGATCGGAAGTCACTGTCCAGGGTGCAGAAACAGTTACTGCCGATCGCTTAACTCTTTCAGCACCCTGGACAGTGACTATTTACTGACGTCGCCTAGCAACGCTCCCGTAATTACGGGTGCACACACGTAGTCACCCGTAATTACGGGAGCCCCATTGACTTCCTCAGTCTGGCTGTAGACCTAGAAATACATAGGTCCAGCCAGAATGAAGAAATGTCATGTTAGTAAAACCAATACGCTCCGCAGCACACATAACATCTACATAACATCTGCGGACTTCATTGAGGAATTTTGAATCTCCGCAATGAGTCCACAACAGGTCCGCTACACGTCCGCAACAACCATTGTATGCTGCGGACACCAAATTCCGCACCGCAGCCTATGCTCCGCAGCGGAATTGTCCGCAACGTGCAAACGAACCCTACTAAAAAGCTGTATTAGGAAATTCAGGAAAAAGGACCAACGGCGCTGCTATTAAATGTCGAGGCAAGGAAATAAATAATTGATATTTATTTGTAGGACAAGGGCTACGCGTTTCGACGCCGGTCCGGCGTCGAAACGCGTAGCCCTTGTCCTACAAATAAATATCAATTATTTATTTCCTTGCCTCGACATTTAATAGCAGCGCCGTTGGTCCTTTTTCCTGAATTTCCTAATATTTACCTGACAGCAAAACTCTTTTGCATGTGTACGGACAAGGCTGCAGCTTCATGCTTTTTTGATACCTACTGGTATCCAATCCTCAAGGTGAGCAATTTTCTTGTGGTCATTTTGCACACTATACTCCCTCGCTTTATTGCACTATGTGGCGCCGTGTTTTCTTTTTATCTTTCTAATTTAGTACTAAAAAGCTGTGGAAGGCAATGGAGAAACGGGTCCGCTGCGGATTTCCGCTGCGGAGTGTCCGCAGCGGAATTCCAGAGCAATTCCACCACGTCTGGCCATGCCCTTAAAGTGAAGTTCTCACCTCAAGCATGGTGCACCGATGCTCCCCGGACAGCTGTACCGATGCTCCTCGGACAGCTGTACTCTTCTTTTGGAGCTCAAACAGAATTTATCTGTAAAGATGGTCTTTGACAGACAGTTTCCCCCAACAGCTGCCACACCGACAGACAGTTTCCCCCAACCCTCTAATTACAACATTTAGAAACCAAGGAGGTGGGCTTGTATAAAGGTCATGTTCCTCTTTTCCATTACAGGGGATATCAAAGAGTCTTTCCCATTTTAGTAATTTATAGAATATCCACAGGATTTGCCATGAACGTCTGATAGGTGTGGGTCCCAAGTCTGGGACCCCCATGCGTTGGAAGAACAGGTGTCTCTTGACCCCATTCTGCAAGTAAAGTGGCCAGCAGTGCACATCAATAAGGAAACCAGATGGAGAAATAGCCTTGCCCAGATTTCTACGCTGGGCAAGGAGAGGGCATGTATGCGGACCCGGCTCTTCATTTAGTAACATCCTGGATGTGCTCTTCGTTGTCCACCATTGCTTGCTAGATGGGGAAAGGGATCTCCCTTGATTTCCAGGTGAAGGTCCAAAAGGTGGAAATGCCATAAATGTCTACAAGTGGAAAACTCCTTTAAGGCTGGGTTCACACGAGCATGTTACGTCCGTAATGGACGAAACATATTTATAGTTATGTACGATGCTAGGAGTCCCTGCCTGTCCCGTACTGAAAACATGATTACAGTACGGGACAGTTGTCCTGCAGCGAGGCAGGGACTCCTAGCATCGTACATAACTATGATGCTAGGAGCCCGGCTCCCTGCAGTGTGTTCGGTCCGGGACTTGCGGCCGAAATACGTTCCGTCCATTACGGACCGAACATGCTTATGTGAACCCAGGCTTAGGATTGATGAAGGAACAGTGGACTCTCCTGTCAAAGAGTAGGTGGAGTGGGGTGTGATGGCAGGATGGGTCCACCTCTCCTTCTATTCCACTACAAACGTGCATTTGGGCAAAGCAGGACGCTTGAGGACACAAAGGGCATTTGCTTTGTGGGGGCTCACGTCTTATAAGAGTTTATTACTGCATATAAATGTCCATCCAGCTATTAAATATAAGAAGAGAAAACACTTTGCAATTGTTTCCTCAAATGAAGAAGTAAAATGAGGTTCCTTTAATAATAGTTTCCTGCGTTTCCGGTATCGAGAGCCATCTGGTCAGGAAGTGGTCAATATCTTGAAGGGTTGTTTTTCTACTTTTGTTTTTTGCACTTCTGTTAGAGTTGACCAGGTCTACTTTCACATGTTATAGGTGTCAGCTGAAATTGCAGGACAATGGTCGATATCGCAAAATAACTCAATTGAAAAGTTATAAATGTGTTGTGAAAACTCCATTTATCAGCTGGTGCCCTGAACTGTCCGGGACACAAGTCTCTCAGGAGTCATTTCAGGTTATGTGTGTCCATTGTAGCTGGTGAAAAGCCCAGGACATGAAACAATGATGTCAGGATCAGAGATGTGTCAGGAAAGACGCTGTCAATTCATTCACATCATATTAAGCTAATGCTACAGTAATATCAGTCAGTGCAGTTCTCCAACTCACTAGTACAAAAAAACCTCAAAAGATGCTTGTTTTTTAATATATATATATATATATACATTTTGTGTAAAGGATCTGCCAGGCACAGCTTCGGGGTTAACTCCCAGAACTAATCAGTCAGCACCTGAGAATACTTCCCTGAGACTGACTCCTGCTTCCACCATTCAGGCTGGCAGCCTTAGGAGTGGGAGAGCCTATCGTAACCTGGCCAGACTCAGCTAGCTCCCGCCCTCGGTCTATTTAAGCCTGCACTTCCTGTCCCTCGGTGCTTGTTATTGCTAGTGTTTCTTTCCTTGTGGTTTCCTGGCCCAGCTACAGCTCCTGCTATTTTTGATCCTGCTCCATACAGACCCTGGCTTACCGACTACTCTTCTGCTTTTCGTTTTGTACCTCGCACACTCCTGGCTTGACTCGGCTCGTTCACCACTCTGGTTGCTCACGGTGTTGCCGTGGGCAACGGCCCCTTTTCCTTGCTTGTGTTCCTTGTATGTTTGTCGTGTTTGTCGTGCACTTACTGAGCGCAGGGACCGCCGCCCAGTTGTACCCCGTCGCCTAGGGCGGGTCGTTGCAAGTAGGCAGGGACAGAGTGGCGGGTAGATTAGGGCTCACTTGTCCGTCTCCCTACCCCCTGCCATTACATAATAACAAGCCCAAAGCTAGTCTACCCCTGGTCCCTGACACCACTATGGATCCCCGTGAGACCCTGGCTCAGCAAATGCAGGGTCTCTCCCTACAGGTCCAGGCCCTGGCTCAGAGGGTCAACCAGCCTGATTCTACCCTGGTAGTTCCCCTCACCGCACCTCTTGAACCCCACCTCAAGTTGCCCGACCGGTTCTCAGGGGACCGGAGGGCTTTTCTCTCCTTTCGGGAGAGTTGTAGGCTTTACTTTCGTTTAAAGCCTCATTCCTCAGGTTCTGAGAGCCAGCGGGTGGGTATAATTATGTCCCGGCTCCAGGAAGGGCCCCAAGAGTGGCTCCTGACGCCCCTGAACTTTCCTCCGTTGATTGTTTCTTTTCTGCTCTCGGACTTATTTATGACGAGACTGACAGGACTGCCTTTGCCGAGAGTCAGCTGGTGACCTTAAGTCAGGGTAAGAGACCTGTTGAGGAGTATTGCTCTGACTTTCGGAAGTGGTGCGTAGCTTCTCGGTGGAATGACCCTGCCTTAAGGTGCCAGTTTAGGTTGGGTCTGTCGAATGCCCTGAAAGACCTGCTAGTTAGCTATCCCTCTTCTGACTCCCTAGACCAGGTTATGGCTTTAGCGATACGACTTGACCGACGTCTCAGGGAACGACAACGTGAACGTTTATGTGTTTTCTCCTCCGACTCCCCCATGATGCCTCCCGGAGCTCCGTTGCTTCGTTCCTCCCCGAAAGATTCAGAGATACCTATGCAACTCGGGGCCTCCGTGTCCCCCCAACAACGTAGAGAATTCTGCAGGAAGAATGATCTCTGCTTCTACTGTGGGGACGACAAGCATCAAGTGAACAACTGTCCTAAGCGTAAGATTGCAGCCAGAGAACTTCTGCGTCTAAGTGATCATCGGGGAGGTCACTTGGGCGCACAGGTATTTCCCGTAAATATGAAACGTACTAAGATCTTGCTTCCCTTTCAGGTCTCTTTTGGTGGTAGGTCTGCTACCGGCAGTGCCTTCGTGGATTCAGGGTCCTCTACTAATATCATGTCTGTGGAATTTGCTATGTCCCTTGCTATGCCTCTTATTGATTTGCCTAAACCTGTCCCGGTAGTGGGTATCGACTCCACTCCTCTTGCTAATGGTTATTTTACACAGCATACCCCTGTTTTTGAACTCCTTGTTGGCTCCATGCATTTGGAGCAATGCTCTGTACCGTTGATGCAGGGATTATCGTACGATTTGGTTCTAGGTCTTCCCTGGTTGCAGTTGCATAATCCTACGTTTGACTGGAATACTGGGGAGCTAACCAAATGGGGTAATGAATGTTGTACGTCATGTTTTTCTGTTAATTCTATTTCTCCCCCTAAGGAGGCGAATACGCTACCCGAGTTTGTTCAGGACTTCGCTGATGTTTTCTCTAGGGAGGCCTCCGAAGTGTTACCTCCTCATAGAGAATACGATTGCGCTATCGAATTGGTACCAGGAGCTAAGCTTCCTAAGGGTAGGATATTTAATCTTTCTTGTCCCGAACGTGAAGCTATGAGAGTGTATATCCAGGAATCCCTGGCCAAGGGTTACATTCGTCCCTCTACTTCTCCGGTAGGTGCTGGCTTCTTCTTCGTGGGGAAGAAGGATGGTGGTCTTAGGCCATGCATTGACTACCGTAGCCTGAATAAGGTCACGGTAAGGAACCAGTATCCCCTTCCTTTGATTCCTGATCTCTTTAATCAGGTTCAGGGGGCCCAATGGTTTTCTAAATTGGATCTACGGGGGGCGTATAACCTTATTCGCATCAAAGAGGGGGATGAGTGGAAGACTGCGTTTAACACGCCCGAAGGCCATTTCCAATACCTCGTCATGCCCTTTGGGTTGTGTAATGCCCCTGCGGTCTTCCAGAATTTCATAAATGAGATTTTGAGAAATTACCTGGGGATTTTTCTGGTAGTGTACCTTGATGACATACTGGTGTTTTCCAAGGACTGGTCCTCCCACATTGAGCATGTCAGGAAGGTGCTCCAGGTCCTTCGGGAAAATAAACTGTTTGCCAAAACCGAAAAATGTGTGTTTGGGGTACAGGAGATTAAATTTTTGGGTCAAATCCTCACTCCTCATGAATTCCGCATGGACCCCGCCAAGGTTCAGGCTGTGGCGGAATGGGTCCAACCTGCCTCCCTGAAGGCGTTACAGTGTTTTTTGGGGTTCGCTAATTATTACAGGAGATTTATTGCTAACTTCTCGGTCATCGCTAAGCCCCTTACGGACCTCACTCGCAAAGGTGCTGATCTCCTCCACTGGCCTCCTGAGGCTGTCCAGGCTTTTGAGGTCCTTAAGAAGTGCTTTGTCTCGTCCCCGGTGCTGGTTCAGCCCAACCAAATGGAGCCATTTATCGTGGAAGTTGACGCATCTGAGGTGGGAGTGGGGGCTGTCTTGTCCCAGGGTACCAGGTCCCTCACCCATCTCCGCCCCTGTGCCTACTTCTCCAGGAAGTTTTCGCCAACTGAAAGTAACTATGATATTGGCAACCGCAAACTCTTAGCCATTAAATGGGCATTTGAAGAGTGGTGCCACTTCCTGGAGGGGGCTAGGCACCAGGTAACGGTCCTTACCGACCACAAGAATCTGGTTTTCCTAGAATCTGCCCGGAGGCCAAACCCGAGACAAGCTCGATGGGCGTTATTTTTTACCAGATTCAATTTTTTGGTTACCTATAGGGCTGGGTCTAAAAATATTAAGGCTGATGCACTGTCGCGTAGCTTCATGGCCAGCCCTCCTTCGGAGGAAGATCCTGCTTGTATTTTGCCTCCAGGTATAATCATTTCCTCGATCGATTCTGATTTAGTCTCTGATATTGCTGCTGATCAAGGTGCAGCTCCCGGGAACCTTCCTGAGAACAAGCTGTTTGTTCCCCTGCAATTCCGGCTAAGGGTACTTAGGGAAAATCATGACTCCGCACTATCTGGCCATCCAGGCATCCTGGGTACCAAACACCTCATTACCAGAAATTATTGGTGGCCTGGGTTGCCTAAAGACGTTAAGGCCTACGTCGCCGCTTGTGAGGTTTGTGCTAGGTCCAAGACTCCCAGGTCCCGACCAGCGGGCTTACTGCGTTCGTTGCCCATTCCCCAGAGACCTTGGACACATATCTCCATGGATTTTATCACCGATTTGCCTCCAGACCCTGCTTTTCAGACGTTTTTTTACCAACTCGCATTTTTCGCTGCGTTTTCGCGGCGTTTTTTACGTCCGTTTTTGGAGCTGTTTTCATTGGAGTCTATGAGAAAACAGCTCCAAAAACGTCCAAAGAAGTGTCCTGCACTTCTTTTGACGAGGCTGTATTTTTACGCGTCATCGTTTGACAGCTGTCAAACGACGACGCGTAAATAACAGGTCGTCTGCACAGTACGTCGGCAAACCCATTCAAATGAATGGACAGATGTTTGCCAACGTATTGGAGCCGTATTTTCAGACGTAAAACGAGGCATAATACGCCTCGTATACGTCTGAAATTTGGCCGTGTGAACATACCCTAAGTCCTCCATTCCCAACCACGGGTTTGTTTCTTCGCTCCAACACCATGAGTGGACCAGATCTGGTTTTCATTATACGCCCCATCTTCTCTATGTCCAGCCATTCTCGTGGATATAAGATCTTGTCCTTCTACTCTACATTCCCATTCATCAATGATCATCATAGACCATGTCTTATATAAGACTTCATAGTCATATCATTCACTCTCATTTATATGATACTGAGAAATCTCTTTCATATAACAAGTTTTATTTTCCCAGAGGAAGTAAAAAAAGTAAAATTCTTTACAATTCCGCATAATAAATATATAAAATGCACAACAGTCTGTTAAGACGCCGCATCAGAAGAAAAAACGAAGAAAATCTTTAAGTAAACATCATTAACACAAACGTCTTATGAAGACAAATTCTCAGTAAATGGAAGGTTTTATTTATTGCTTTTTTCCGCGCTCTCCTACTTGCCACCGCAATTTACTTGCTTGCTTCTGAAAGAATGGCTGATGACTGCCGCGCAGCCCCTGTGTGTATAATTGAATGGTTTTAGCGGTGTATTGTATTATATGTACATTAGCAGCATCTCACAATAAACTGCTCTATTAAGAAGAAAGTGGTGAGATCCACTCAGAGAACAAGAAAGCTCTAAGACGGGTGGCAACAACCTATTTTCATCCACATCCTCCATCATTATATCGTGGAATATTTTTGTAAACTTCAATTAAACCTCATGGGAAATTAGATATTGTCAAATAATATTAAGGAAGCATCAATTTTTATTAGGTTACTATAATCCATGTCCAGTCGAGAATGACATAAGGAAATTGCGGGCTACTGAGATGTTCTGATATCAGCACAGTTAATAGGGGTGTATACTGTACTGTAAAAGGTAATAGGACCCGCTCCTGGTACTCCCTTCCGGCTGAACCCACCTCCACCCCGTGTATAAGGGTGTGCCACCTGTACCTTCACACCAACCCATAGCACGCATGGGCCAAACGCTACCACTTCAGTTCAGCAGTATAATCGGGGCTGTGAAGGGTTCCTCAGCCCCTACATGGTTGGAGAATCTAGAAGGGTTAGAAGGGACACCTTAAGTTTAGACGCCATCACTCAAGACCAAATTCTGCACCCACACATCCATATTGTCTAATGATTCTGTTCAATTCCTTCACCTTTGTTAGCCACCTGCTTTGGATTTCCATTTCATGTGCCCCTCCTGGCCCTAACAGGGTTGCCCCTTTGGGGAGGAGTATGTTCAAAAAAATTCTTGGACATTGGTAGCGATTAAAATGGGTCATCTTAAAGGGGGTTCAACACGAACTGGCATATGCACTTTAAGCTACAGTACTTTGCCTTTGCTACTGTAGAACCTCTTGGAGAAGACAAAGTTGGAGCTTCATATCGATCATTATCAACATCTGTTATGGGAAAGAACTGTCTAGAAAATGGGTGGGGGTGTATATTACATGGTACCGCTATCATAAAAGAATATTAATCTACTAACATCTTCATGAGAAATTCCCCCCATTAGACTATGTGCATGTGTGTACCCATTACTGTTGTGTACGCCAGGGGATCCTACAATACATAGAGGCAATAACTATTGCTTGGCAGGACTTAAAAGGGCACTCTAGGCAAAACTGATACCCTGGATTTTATGCCTAGTTTAGTGCCTGAGAAGGCGGTGCATGACACAGGTGTTCTTTAAATCCTTTTTTGTCATGCTCCGCCCCCTCAGGCCCTTTAAAGATGTTCTTCATCTTAATGTATTAATATGAACATATGGTTATGTGGCAGTAAGAATGTGGTGTAGTTTAAAGAAAGACTCAGATAAAACGAATGCACTTTGTTTTGCCTAGTGCAGGACCTGAGGAGGCGGAGCACGACACAAGATTTGAAGAACACCTGTGTCATGCTCCACCCCCTCAGGCACTACACTGGGCATAACACAGCGTATCAGCTTTACCCAGGGTATTTCTTTATATCACACCGCTCCCTTACTGCCACATAACCAAATATTCAAACCTTAAAGAGTCTCTGTCACCACATTATAAGTGCCCTATCTCCTATATAAGGAGATCAGCGCTGTAATGTAGGTGACAGTGATGCTTTTTATTTAGAAAAGCGATCTATTTTAAACCACTTCATTAGCGATTTTTCGCTTTATGCTAATGAGTTTCTTAATGCCCAAGTGGGCGTGTTTTTACTTTCGACCAAGTGGGCGTTGTACAGAGGAGTGTATGACGCTGACCAATCAGCGACCAATCAGCATCATGCACTCCTCTCCATTTACACAGCAGCATCGTGTTCTTACTAGAACACGATGTGCAGCCACATACACAGACATTAACGTTAATCAAGTGTCCTGATAATGAATATACATGACCTCCAGCCTGGATGTCATGTGTATTCAGAATCCTGACACTTCTGAATCTTTTCTGTGAGATTTCCAGCAAGGGAAACAAAATCTCGTTTAGATCGTAATCTCGCGAGATTACGCGTGGCTTGCTGGAATCTCACAGAAAATATTCAGAACTGTCAGGATTCTGAATACACATGACGTCCAGGCTGGAGGTCATGTATATTCATTGTCAGGACACTTGATTAACGTTAATGTCTGTGTATGTGGCTGCACATTGTGTTCTAGTAAGAACGCGATGCTGCTGTATAAATGAATGGGGAGAAGTGTATGACGCTGATTGGTCAGTGTCATACACTCCTCTGTACAACGCCCACTTGGTCGAAAGTAAAACACGCCCACTTGGGCATTTTAAAATCGCTAATAAAGTGGTTTAAAATAGATTGTTTTTCTAAATAAAAAGCATTACTGTCACCTACATTACAGCGCCGATCTCCTTATGTAGGAGACAGGGCACTTATAATGTGGTGACAGAGTCTCTTTAAAACCCAAAGGGTTTCTTAAAGTAGGTGCCATTTAAGAAACCCTTTGGGGGGGAATAAATAAACAGTTTTATGCCAGTTTTGTAGCGTAATAAAGTAGCCATAGTTGTGTGAAAATTTGCGACTTTTTACTTTTCTTGCCACTTCCCGAAAGTGGCGAAGAATGGGTGGGGCTTGGCCATAGGGGTGTAACCTCTTCCAGAACAACAGATTTGTCATAACTTAAGTCAGAAACTGGCGTAAATTATGGCGCAAATCTACACCTGCTCATAGCAGGCGTAGATTTTTAATTTTGTCGCACGGAATGCAAAAGATGTGGCAAATATATTAAGGAGGCCGTACCTCTGAATATATTTGACGCATTTTCCACTGACGTACATAATTATAAGTCTGGGCTTTGACACAAAAGACTTAATATATTTTTTTCTCTAATAAAAGCAGCGTACACGTCGTTTTTATTCAGCGTTATTTATTATGTGTATGTATTAGGAAGTGACGGCGTATCTGTATATCCTGTGGAGCTGCTGCACCTCGGAGGTGACTGGTTAATGAGAAGAGTCTGCAGTGTATCACTCCTCATAGAAACCTGCAGTGTATCACTCCTCACAGAAACCTGCAGTGTATCACTCCTCACAGAAACCTGCAGTGTATCACTCCTCATAGAAACCTGCAGTGTATCACTCCTCATAGAACCCTGCAGTGTATCACTCCTCATAGAAACCTGCAGTGTATCACTCCTCATAGAACCCTGCAGTGTATCACTCCTCATAGAACCCTGCAGTGTATCACTCCTCATAGAAACCTGCACTGTATCACTCCTCATAGAAACCTGCAGTGTATCACTCCTCACAGAAACCTGCAGTGTATCACTCCTCACAGAAACCTGCAGTGTATCACTCCTCACAGAAACCTGCAGTGTATCACTCCTCACAGAAACCTGCAGAGTATCACTCCTCACAGAAACCTGCAGTGTATCACTCCTCATAGAAACCTGCAGTGTATCACTCCTCATAGAAACCTGCAGTGTATTACTCCTCACAGAAACCTGCAGTGTATTACTCCTGCAGTGTATTACTCCTCACTCCTCAAAGAACCCTGCAGTGTATCACTCCTCATAGAAACCTGCAGTGTATCACTCCTCATAGAAACCTGCAGTGTATCACTCCTCACAGAAACCTGCAGTGTATCACTCCTCACAGAAACCTGCAGTGTATCACTCCTCATAGAAACCTGCAGTGTATCACTCCTCATAGAACCCTGCAGTGTATCACTCCTCATAGAAACCTGCAGTGTATCACTCCTCATAGAACCCTGCAGTGTATCACTCCTCATAGAACCCTGCAGTGTATCACTCCTCATAGAAACCTGCACTGTATCACTCCTCATAGAAACCTGCAGTGTATCACTCCTCACAGAAACCTGCAGTGTATCACTCCTCACAGAAACCTGCAGTGTATCACTCCTCACAGAAACCTGCAGTGTATCACTCCTCACAGAAACCTGCAGAGTATCACTCCTCACAGAAACCTGCAGTGTATCACTCCTCATAGAAACCTGCAGTGTATCACTCCTCATAGAAACCTGCAGTGTATTACTCCTCACAGAAACCTGCAGTGTATTACTCCTGCAGTGTATTACTCCTCACTCCTCAAAGAACCCTGCAGTGTATCACTCCTCATAGAAACCTGCAGTGTATCACTCCTCATAGAACCCTGCAGTGTATCACTCCTCATAGAAACCTGCAGTGTATCACTCCTCACAGAAACCTGCAGTGTATTACTCCTCACAGAAACCTGCAGTGTATTACTCCTCACAGTGTATTACTCCTCACAGAAACCTGCAGTGTATCACTCCTCATAGAAACCTGCAGTGTATCACTCCTCACAGAAACCTGCAGTGTATCACTCCTCATAGAAACCTGCAGTGTATCACTCCTCACAGAAACCTGCAGTGTATCACTCCTCACAGAAACCTGCAGTGTATCACTCCTCATAGAAACCTGCAGCGTATCACTCCTCACAGAAACCTGCAGTGTATCACTCCTCACAGAAACCTGCAGTGTATCACTTCTCACAGAAACCTGCAGTGTATCACTCCTCATAGAACCCTGCAGTGTATCACTCCTCATAGAACCCTGCAGTGTATCACTCCTCATAGAAACCTGCAGAGTATCACTCCTCACAGAAACCTGCAGTGTATCACTCCTCATAGAACCCTGCAGTGTATCACTCCTCATAGAACCCTGCAGTGTATCACTCCTCATAGAACCCTGCAGTGTATCACTCCTCATAGAAACCTGCACTGTATCACTCCTCATAGAAACCTGCAGTGTATCACTCCTCACAGAAACCTGCAGTGTATCACTCCTCACAGAAACCTGCAGTGTATCACTCCTCACAGAAACCTGCAGTGTATCACTCCTCACAGAAACCTGCAGAGTATCACTCCTCACAGAAACCTGCAGTGTATCACTCCTCATAGAAACCTGCAGTGTATCACTCCTCATAGAAACCTGCAGTGTATCACTCCTCACAGAAACCTGCAGTGTATCACTCCTCACAGAAACCTGCAGTGTATCACTCCTCACAGAAACCTGCAGTGTATCACTCCTCACAGAAACCTGCAGTGTATCACTTCTCACAGAAACCTGCAGAGTATCACTCCTCACAGAAACCTGCAGTGTATCACTCCTCACAGAAACCTGCAGTGTATCACTCCTCACAGAAACCTGCAGTGTATCACTCCTCATAGAACCCTGCAGTGTATCACTACTCACAGAAACCTGCAGCGTATCACTCCTCACAGAAACCTGCAGTGTATCACTCCTCACAGAAACCTGCAGTGTATCACTCCTCACAGAAACCTGCAGCGTATCACTCCTCACAGAAACCTGCAGCGTATCACTCCTCACAGAAACCTGCAGTGTATCACTCCTCACAGAAACCTGCAGTGTATCACTCCTCACAGAAACCTGCAGAGTATCACTCCTCACAGAAACCTGCAGTGTATCACTCCTCATAGAAACCTGCAGTGTATCACTCCTCATAGAAACCTGCAGCGTATCACTCCTCACAGAAACCTGCAGCGTATCACTCCTCACAGAAACCTGCAGCGTATCACTCCTCACAGAAACCTGCAGTGTATCACTCCTCACAGAAACCTGCAGTGTATCACTCCTCACAGAAACCTGCAGAGTATCACTCCTCACAGAAACCTGCAGTGTATCACTCCTAACAGAAACCTGCAGTGTATCACTCCTCATAGAAACCTGCAGTGTATCACTCCTCATAGAAACCTGCAGCGTATCACTCCTCACAGAAACCTGCAGCGTATCACTCCTCACAGAAACCTGCAGTGTATCACTCCTCACAGAAACCTGCAGTGTATCACTCCTCACAGAAACCTGCAGAGTATCACTCCTCATAGAAACCTGCAGCGTATCACTCCTCATAGAAACCTGCAGTGTATCACTCCTCATAGAAACCTGCAGCGTATCACTCCTCACAGAAACCTGCAGCGTATCACTCCTCACAGAAACCTGCAGTGTATCACTCCTCACAGAAACCTGCAGTGTATCACTCCTCACAGAAACCTGCAGTGTATCACTCCTCACAGAAACCTGCAGTGTATCACTCCTCACAGAAACCTGCAGTGTATCACTCCTCACAGAAACCTGCAGTGTATCACTCCTCACAGAAACCTGCAGTGTATCACTCCTCACAGAAACCTGCAGTGTATCACTCCTCACAGAAACCTGCAGAGTATCACTCCTCAAAGAAACCTGCAGTGTATCACTCCTCATAGAAACCTGCAGTGTATCACTCCTCATAGAAACCTGCAGTGTATCACTCCTCACAGAAACCTGCAGTGTATCACTCCTCACAGAAACCTGCAGTGTATCACTCCTCACAGAAACCTGCAGTGTATCACTCCTCACAGAAACCTGCAGTGTATCACTTCTCACAGAAACCTGCAGTGTATCACTCCTCACAGAAACCTGCAGTGTATCACTCCTCACAGAAACCTGCAGTGTATCACTCCTCACAGAAACCTGCAGTGTATCACTCCTCACAGAAACCTGCAGTGTATCACTCCTCACAGAAACCTGCAGAGTATCACTCCTCAAAGAAACCTGCAGTGTATCACTCCTCATAGAAACCTGCAGTGTATCACTCCTCATAGAAACCTGCAGTGTATCACTCCTCACAGAAACCTGCAGTGTATCACTCCTCACAGAAACCTGCAGTGTATCACTCCTCACAGAAACCTGCAGTGTATCACTCCTCACAGAAACCTGCAGTGTATCACTCCTCACAGAAACCTGCAGTGTATCACTCCTCACAGAAACCTGCAGTGTATCACTCCTCATAGAACCCTGCAGTGTATCACTCCTCATAGAACCCTGCAGTGTATCACTCCTCACAGAAACCTGCAGTGTATCACTCCTCACAGAAACCTGCAGTGTATCACTCCCCACAGAAACCTGCAGTGTATTACTCCTCACAGAAACCTGCAGTGTATCACTCCTCACAGAAACCTGCAGTGTATTACTCCTCATAGAAACCTGCAGCGTATCACTCCTCACAGAAACCTGCAGTGTATCACTCCTCACAGAAACCTGCAGTGTATCACTCCTCATAGAAACCTGCAGCGTATCACTCCTCACAGAAACCTGCAGTGTATCACTACTCACAGAAACCTGCAGTGTATCACTCCTCATAGAAACCTGCAGTGTATCACTCGTCATAGAAACCTGCAGTGTATCACTCCTCACAGAAACCTGCAGCGTATCACTCCTCACAGAAACCTGCAGTGTATCACTCCTCACAGAAACCTGCAGTGTATCACTCCTCATAGAAACCTGCAGTGTATCACTCCTCATAGAAACCTGCAGTGTATCACTCCTCATAGAAACCTGCAGTGTATCACTCCTCACAGAAACCTGCAGTGTATCACTCCCCACAGAAACCTGCAGTGTATTACTCCTCACATAAACCTGCAGTGTATCACTCCCCACAGAAACCTGCAGTGTATCACTCCTTATAGAAACCTGCAGTGTATCACTCCTCACAGAAACCTGCAGTGTATCACTCCTCACAGAAACCTGCAGTGTATCACTCCTCACAGAAACCTGCAGTGTATCACTCCTCACAGAAACCTGCAGTGTATCACTCCTCACAGAAACCTGCAGTGTATCACTCCTCATAGAACCCTGCAGTGTATCACTCCTCATAGAAACCTGCAGTGTATCACTCCTCACAGAAATCTGCAGTGTATCACTCCTCACAGAAACCTGCAGTGTATCACTCCTCACAGAAACCTGCAGAGTATCACTCCTCACAGAAACCTGCAGTGTATCACTCCTCACAGAAACCTGCAGTGTATCACTCCTTATAGAAACCTGCAGTGTATCACTCCTCACAGAAACCTGCAGTGTATCACTCCTCACAGAAACCTGCAGTGTATCACTCCTCATAGAAACCTGCAGTGTATCACTCCTCACAGAAACCTGCAGTGTATCACTCCTCACAGAAACCTGCAGAGTATCACTCCTCACAGAAACCTGCAGTGTATCACTCCTCACAGAAACCTGCAGTGTATCACTCCTCATAGAAACCTGCAGTGTATCACTCCTCACAGAAACCTGCAGTGTATCACTCCTCACAGAAACCTGCAGTGTATCACTCCTCATAGAAAACTGCAGTGTATCACTCCTCATAGAACCCTGCAGTGTATCACTCCTCATAGAAACCTGCAGTGTATCACTCCTCACAGAAACCTGCAGTGTATCACTCCTCACAGAAACCTGCAGTGTATCACTCCACATAGAAACCTGCAGTGTATCACTCCTCACAGAACCCTGCAGTGTATCACTCCTCACAGAAACCTGCAGTGTATCACTCCTCATAGAAACCTGCAGTGTATCACTCCTCACAGAAACCTGCAGTGTATCGCTCCTCACAGACAGCGATAACTAATTGTTCATTAATTCATTGATCGATATCTACTGTACTTAGCTGCGGGGTCGGATCTGTTACCATTGTGGGACGGGAAGAAGAGACGATCTGAACATTCACACCTGTATGTTGTAGCTTCACTGTGACATAAAGATATAAAATATATATAACCTGCCTCAGCTAGGACGAGCCTCGTATGGTGAGCGCCTAATGATAATCCTAATAGGAATTAAGGACGTGCTTGACAGTGTTGGGATCTGCACTGGTTCTCCAAATTCTGTGATTTGCAATGGTGGGAAGCTGAGACTGACTGAGAGGGACCTGGGCCCCTGGTCACTAATGGTAATGGGGCCCCTTACCAACCACTAGAGCCATGATACCCGTGAAATGGGTTAATAAAAGTTTTTTTGAGCAACGCTTATGACATTTTTGCATGCACTTTAATGCTGGCTCTAATTGATCAAGGCGTTACGGGCCCTCTCTTGCCTTGGGCCTTCGGGCCCTGTCCTAATGCCCATCCATTCTGGTGGAAAGTAACATTAAAAAAAAAACCTCCAGGCAAAACTAATACACTGTGTAAGGCTGGATTCACACGAACGTGGCGTTTTTCGCGCGCAAAAATCACTTGACAGCTCCGTGTGTCATCCGTGTATGATGCGAGGCTGTGTGATTTTCGCGCAGCCGCCATCATAGAGATGAGTCTAGTCGACGTCAGTCACTGTCCAGGATGCTAAAAGAGTTAACTGATCGGCAGTAACTCTTTCAGCACCCTCGACAGTGAATTCCGATCACCATATCGAGCAACCTGTTAAAAAAAAAAAAGAGGTTCGTACTTACCGAGAACTTCCCGGCCGTTGCCTTGGTGACGCGTCCTTGGTGACACGCCTCTCTTGACATCTGGCCCCACCTCCCTGGATGACGCGGCAGTCCATGTGACCGCTGCAGCCTGTGATTGGCTGCAGCCTGTGCTTGGCCTGTGATTGGCTGCAGCTGTCACTTGGACTGAATTGTCATCCCGGGAGGTCAGACTGGAGGAAGAAGATGGGAGTTATCGGTAAGTCAGAACTTCTTTTTTTTTTACACGTTCATATATATTGGGATCGGAAGTCACTGTCCAGGGTGCTGAAACAGTTTAACTCTTTCAGCACCCTGGACAGTGACTATCTCCTGACGTCGCGTACCGGAAATTTTTTGGCCGGGTTCGGCCAAAACGAGTTCGGCCGAACCCGGTGAAGTTCGGTTCGGTTGTCCGGGTTCACTCTTCTCAAAGACACTCCGTTTGGATGTTTGTAAACAGAAAAGCACGTGGTGCTTTTCTGTTTACATTCATCCTTTTGACAGCTGTTGCGCGAATCACGCAGTTCGCACGGAAGTGCTTCCGTGCGGCATGCGTGGTTTTCACGCACCCATTGACTTCAATGGGTGCGTGATGCGTGCAAAACGCCGAAAGAACGGACATGTCGTGACTTTTTTTCAGCGGACTCACGCTGAGGAAAAATCACGGACATGTCTGCACGGCCCCATAGACACATATAGGTCCGTGCAACGCGCGTGCAAATCACGCGCGTTGCACGGACGTTTTTCCCGTTCGTCTGAATAAAGCCTAATGTCTAGTGTAGAGCCTGAGGGGGCGGAGCATGACACTAAGGAGAAAATCCCTGTGGCATGCCCCGCCCTCTTAGACCCGGCTTTAGTCATGACATAGTGCACTCTTTTTTCATGGAGTGTTCCTTTAAATCTCTTTACCAGCCCCGGTTTAAAAAAAAATAAAAAATAAAATATATATATATATATATATATATATATATATTATTTTAAGCATGTTATCTGTATTATATTTTGTATATTTATATGTAAGATATAGGTGAACACTGTTCAGCATCACTGTAATCCTAAAGGGACAGTCCAGTTCAAGAACTATAATTCTTGTATCAATTTATTGTCCCTCTGGGGCACTACTAAGCATTGCAGGGATGCCCTTTTATACCTATGGTCTTCTATAAATGTGACCATAGTATGTACATATGTATATGTGTATATATGTATTTATGTATATATGGAGTACGGGAATTCGATTGTCAGTCGACTGGTGTCAGTGATGTCAGTCTTTGTACAGTTCTATAGAATAGGTTAGCACTATAAATCATAAATGGACTCCCAGGCAGTCCATGCAGCATCCCCAAAGTGGGTAAATATCAAAAAGACAATATTACGCTTTTCTACCTGTCCAGTACCTGCCGTTGTTAACCCTTTATTTACAAATATACTCTGGATATCTGATTCCGTACAGTATATTAAACAGAGATGTGAATGCCAAACTTTATTTTTTATTAGCAGAAATAATGATACAGAAGCCCTTTAGGGATTTAGAGGCAGCTTCAGTGACAGCACCTTAACCTGACTGCAGGGGGCAGTATTCTGACTGATATAACGTCCACCGTGGCACTAAATTCTGCTCCACCAAGAGCAATAAGTAATGAAGCGCTCGCACCACACGGACATACGCTTGTTTATCATGCTCCACATTTACCCACCTCATTTTCCAATCACTTTCTGCCTAAGGGCGGGTTCACACATGGCGGAATTTCACTTAAATTCCGCTGCGGACACTCCGCAGCGTTAATCCGCAGCGGAGCCGTTTCTCCATTGACTTTCACTTTAATTTAGCAGTGTTCGTTTACACGATGCGTACAATTCCGCTGCGGAGCATAGGCTGCGGAGCGGAATTTGGTGTCCGCAGCATGCTCTGTCTGTTGCGGAGCAGTGGCGGACTGGTTGCGGACTCATGGCGGAATTTCTCCATTGACTTCAATGGAGAGTCAAAATTCCGCAATGAAGTCCGCAGATCTTATGTGTGCTGCGGAGCGTATTGTTTTTACTACCATGACATTTCTTCATTCTGGCTGGACCTATGTATTTCTAGGTCTACAGCCAGACTGAGGAAGTCAATGGGGCTCCCGTAATGACGGGAGCGTTGCTAGGAGACGTCTGTAAATAGTCACTGTCCAGGGTGCTGAAAGAGTTACGCGATCGGCAGTAACTGTTTCTGCACCCGGGACAGTGACTACCGATCTCAATATACAGCAACCTGTAAAAAAACATATAAGTTCATACTTACCGAGAACTCCCTGCGTCTGTCTCCAGTCCGGCCTCCCAGGATGACGTTTCAGTGTAAGTGACGGCTGCAGCCAATCACAGGCCAAGCACAGGCTGCAGCGGTCACATGGACTGGAGCGTCATCCAGGGAGGTCGGGCCGGATGCCGAAAGAGGGACGCGTCACCAAGACAACGGCCGGTAAGTATGAATTTCTTTGACTTTCACTAGGGAAAGTGCTGTCCCTTCTCTCTATCCTGCACTGAATAGGGAGAAGAGAAGCACTTTTCCTGCAGTCCGCAGCGGCCAGTCCGCATCAATTTTCTGCACATTTTGTGCAGATCCGCTGCAGAATCTGCAACGCAGATTCTGTGCGGCATTGATGCGGACAGTTGCGGAGGAATTCCGCCATGTGTGGTCATGCCCTAAGGCAGCAGAATCTACTAGTATTATTGTAAAACATGTCAATTAAAATTTTCCTTTGACGCGTCTGTAAATAATATTTGTATAAACATCAATTCTACGGCGATAAGCGGCATTGCTTAGGCACTGCTTATCTCCTGCAGAAACAGTCAGTCGCAGATCGCTTTTGTAGAAAGTTCTTCCACCTGTGCCAACCCTTGAGTGACATGTAGTGCTCCTTCTCTCTTTAAAAAGAGGTTCTTCAGCAGCTACAGTGTGTTTCGTGCCACAACTGCTGCAGAACATTATAATATACACATTACTGAAATGAGCATTTTGTATTAATGGTGACTGATAGTCAAGAAAAAACACCTTTCTACTGGAGAAGAGATTCTGCAGCAGCTGAGCTGCGTATTATTGTAATATAAGGTATAATCTACCCCCTGAAGAATATTAGACGTCACCTGGGAGTTACGTGACCTCTAAACATGTACTCAGCCTGCGGTCTTTTATATGGTCGTAGAACTCCTCGGTGACTTCTAATATTCTTATAATTTACAGTAGGGAGGAGGGGGACATTATCCCAAATTTTTTTTTTTTTTTTACTTCAACAGATCAAAATCATAAATCAATATCCTGGACGGACACGGCTCCCCCTCTATCCTTGGCACATTTGAGGTTCTGGGTAGACCACAGAGGATGACTGCTTCCTGAGTGCGGGAGTTCGGCGGTGCGCCAATGCCTGGGTATCTCTCACCCGTCAGCCCATCAAGTGCTGACCTCAGGGTAACATCAATATATATCAATCAGAGAGAGACAGCGGGCTATGATTCCTGCGTGCCCTGTGCTGTGACAGCCATATCCCATCCTTATTAACCAATCTGCTATAGAATCTCAGTCCTTGATGAGCCGGGATGGGAAGAGAGCGCCGTGTTTACGTGCATGTACTTTTATTATAGCAGAGAGATGAGATGATGGAAGTGAAGGGCCGGCCGGGATATGACGGATAATGCATCAACCCTTTCACTTCTGAGGGGAAATAATGATAATGTCGCTGGCTGCTTGTTTCAAGGCTCTTAAGTTCTGAGAAAGCAGAGCAGGAATTACTGTTGGGAGATTTACATATTTATATATTCATAAAGTAATTTAAATATAATAGAATTCTTTTAAATTTGGTAAATTGTATTGTTGTCACAGGCCACACCATTAGTACGCATGCGGGTGACTGTCGCCCACTAGGGCAGCAGCTTGTGTTACCCTATAGTTGTGTTTCTTATCTCTCTTGTTGGACCCTTCATAGTAGCAACATAGTTGTCCATGTAGCCAAGGTCTAGACGTAACAAGTTAAGGCCCTTTTACACCCGCCAATTCTGGCCGGTGCAAAGAGCGCTGATCAACGAGACATCGTTGATTGGCGCACATTTGCGCCAGCCATAAGGCGCTATGGATGGGGACAAGCGCTCCTTACTCCGACACTCTTCTCCATATATTATCATGTCGGCAGCGCGTCTCCCTGTTTACACACCAAGATGTGCTGCCGACAACGATAATATTTTACTTTTTTAAAACGATACGACCAGCAGATGAACCAGCGTTTACCTGTACATCTGCTGATCGCTGCCCTGTTTACATGAACGTTCTATGATCGATCGTTTGCCCGATAATTGCCCAATGTAAAACCCCCAAAACTTATGTGTGAGGTTTTTTAAACACTTTCTTTTTTAGGAAAAGGCACAGATTTTCAGGGTACCACTGCAGAAAAATCTACGAAGATACCCCTAGGGCTCGTACACACGGCAGAAGTGTATACATGGAGCCTGTACGGCAGTGCACAGCAGTTGTATGGTTCCCTACTATGGAGCTGCACAACCTCCGTGTGCTGTGGTACAGCTTCAGCAGATGCCGTATGTACAGAGATCTTCTCCACTACAATCAATGCTTCCAGTAGACAATACCTTATACATTCGGAATCTGATGGAATATGCGATGATTAAATTGGAGGCACACAGAGGTAGAGTAAGGGTTCTTTTTACATGGCCCAATATGGGCTGTTAAAACCGACGCTGATCAACGAGACAACTTGTCGACCGTCACTCGTTTGTGCCCTTCACAAGGAGCTATGATCGGTAATGTATGGGGACGAATGATCATTATTACAGTGATTCGTCCCCATACGTTTCCATATGAACGCTTGTTTGCCCGATCATTGGCCCGTGTAAAAGGGCCTCAAGGCCCCATGCACCTCTATTACAGCTCGGTACTTATAAATCATAATTATACGGCGGGGTGCATGAGGTCTATAAAAGATTTATCCCTGTCGTCTTTCTGGGATTTGTAAGGTGTGATTTTTCTGATCTTTTTTTCCTTTGTAATTTTTTAAGCACTAGACAAATGAAATCACTACCAGTGCATGCAGAATTTAAAAAAAGCCACAGCATCCTCCTGGAGTGACACATTTCCCTTTGACTTAAATGGAGAAAAATGCAACATACAAAATGTAATTATTACATCTCCACTAATCCACAAAATCCAAAAATAGAGGATGCAACCAGATTCGCAGTCATTTGTCACACACCCCATTTTTTGGGCATTTTTTTTTTTTTTTTGGTGCAGTTAAAGAGGCTCTGTCACCAGATTTTGCAGCCCCTATCTGCTATTGCAGCAGATCGGCGCTGCAATGTAGATTACAGTAACGTTTTTATTTTTAAAAAACGAGCATTTTTGGCCAAGTTATGACCATTTTTGTAGTTATGCAAATGAGGCTTGCAAAAGTCCAAGTGGGTGTGTTTAAAAGTACAAGTCCAAGTGGGCGTGTATTATGTGCGTACATCGGGGCGTTTTTAATACTTTTACTAGCTGGGCGCTCTGATGAGAAGTAACATCCTCTTCTCTTCAGAACGCCCAGCTTCTGGCAGTGCAGATCTGTGACGTCACTCACAGGTCCTGCATCGTGACGGCCACATCGGCACCAGAGGCTACAATTGATTCTGCAGCAGCATCAGCGTTTGCAGGTAAGTAGCTACATCGACTTACCTGCAAACGCCGATGCTGCTGCAGAATCATCTGTAGCCTCTGGTGCCGATGTGGCCGTCACGATGCAGGAGCTGTGAGTGACGTCACAGATCTGCACTGTCAGAAGCTGGGCGTTGTGAAGAGAAGTGGATGATACTTCTATACACAACGCCCAGCTAGTAAAAGTAGTAAACACGCCCCGATGTACGCACATAATACACGCCCACTTGGACTTGTACTTTTAAACACACCCACTTGGACTTTTGCAAGCCTCATTTGCATAACTACAAAAATGGTCATAACTTGGCCAAAAATGCTCGTTTTTTAAAAATAAAAACGTTACTGTAATCTACATTGCAGCGCCGATCTGCTGCAATAGCAGATAGGGGTTGCAAAATCTGGTGACAGAGCCTCTTTAACCATAATTTTTTTTTTTAAACTCTGCAAAATCCACATGTATTACATGCAGATTTTGATGCGGATTTTGTCATGTGGATTTGCAGCGGATTTCACCCTATGCATTTTTTGACAAATTTATTACTAATTAGTTGTTTTTTTTTAAAAAAAGATGCTTGTGCCTTACTAAAAACTCTTGAGAAGGGTCTAGAAAAAGCAACATGGCTGAATGGAAAGTGGGCCAAAATTGCGCCAAAATTTGGATGCAAAAATCTGGCTTACACTAAGCCAACCAAGATGTGGTTTAAGCTACGCCATCAAACTAGGACCCATCTCTTCCATCATAATTCATCAATCCCACATTTTGATTTCCTCTCAAAACATCCAAAAATATGTCCAGTGTCGGTGGTCACACATGCCCAGTGGCTCAGTGGCATTACCCGGATCTTCTTGTACACGGACTGTAGAGTCATTCCTGCTGTTGTGCAGGCCAGCCAATAAGAATTGACTCACTAGAAGCGTCTTCTACGTTTGGACCCGTTCCAGCTTTAATATCGACATAAAAATCAAAAACTATCAGCACCATCACTAATATGGTGGACCTTCTGAGAAGGGAATTAGAACCACACTAATTCTCCTGGGTAATTATGGGTAAAATCTAAAATTGTATTTACCATCATCTGGGAAATGAGTGTGCGGGTAATGCAAAGATGCGACATTGATCACGATTCAAACAATTTTCTACGGGAAAAGCCTTTACATTGTGAGAAATATCTTTAGGTCCCTTTTGGAATGTTTTTTTATATTAGGGAAAATCTTAAGGTCTATTACTTTGTAAAATACCTTTTTGTTAGAAGTTTCCTCTGGCAATAAGCCGAGCACAGGGTGTCCCACTGTTTGGACCCCCAATGATCAGCTGTAATCTGTGAGCAGCAAGTATTCAATTCTCCTACAGCGCCACCACAGGGTAAATAAAGCATTGCATGGTATACTTGAATTAATGGTTTCATGATTTATTAATCCATGCAAAATAATTAACCCCTTATGTATTTAAAACTGTATATATATATCTATATATATATATATAGATATATATATTATTATATATCAATAAATAAGATAAATTCTGCTTCAGCAATTAAGAATGTAATGTAATGAATGTGGCCAATTGTGTCACATAAAGCACTTTGTTTCATATAATATAACGTATACTTTTTTCTGCCACAGGCCAGTGAATAACTAGCATGGGATCCTATAAATCCTGAAACGGCAGCCGCTGTTCTTCCAGTCTTGTAGATATTAAGCAAAACTAAGTGACCCCAAAATGTGACATATGTGGTCCCAGGAGAAACCCACAAACCGTTCACACAGCAAAACTCAAAGTTCATCTTCTCTCTGAGGAAAAACATCTTTACTTGTGAAAAAGAAGGTTCACATAAGATTTTACCTAAGGAAATATCCTTTTGTTCGGAAAAAGTCATGACGTGCACTTGGCTTGCAATAAATGGTAACAGAATGAGGGTACAGTACGCAGGCTATTCATGCCCACTGTACTGTAAGTAAATGAGGTCCATCATTTTTCCATGATGTGCAGCCATTAATTGGGGCAAACCATCCAGGCCTCAGATCTGCAGAAGGTCTGCAAACAAAAGCAGTGACTTAATCCAGGAAAATACCCTGTAGCTGTGAGCTCTCTGTGCATTGCATCACTCATGCAGCTGGGACACATTGGTAAATATATCCATTCATGCCAGCGCCTGCACCAAAGATTAATCTTGGAATGATTACTCCGCATCAGGAAACCCAGTAGAGTATACGCTGTGCCAGCCACACAAGCCAAGTGTATTATACCCTGCAAACAGCACATCTCCTAACCCCAGGAGCTAGCAATCTAATGTGCAGACTTAAACTAAGAGCCTTAGAAATCTTAGCTATTTTACTATTCATTGCTCTGATACTGAAGAGGGTAATGGCCGTCATTAACCTATTGAAACCTAACAAAAAAATTTACATTTGTAAACAAGAAATGAAATCAGAAACATAAACTTGTCTGGATTGTACTTTGACTTAAACGGGTATTCCCATCTCGGACAAATATGGAATATCAACATGATATATCATAAATGTCTCATAGTTGCAGGTCCCACCTCTGGAACCCGCATGTATCTCTAGAACGGGGCACCCTGACCCCATCCTACTTTTACTGGTCACTTTCGCCAAACACGCTAAGCTACGTTGTGTCCGTAACTCCAATAGAAGTGAATGAGAGTTCCATACCAGTGTAGCACAGTTCGGTTGTTTCCATACTCCCAGCCACCTTGTAACTCAGTCGCCACAGACCAGCGACTGTGGGGAAGAAGAATGGCGGTCAGGGGGCCCCATTCTAGAGATAGGTGCGGGTCGCAGAGGTGAGACCCGCATCTATTCGATATTTATGGCATATCCGAGATAAGAATACCCCTTTAACCTCCTAAGGTTCAGCATTGGAGAAGGTAATAACTATCAGCTCCTTTGGAAGTAACTCTTCATTTGCCATTTTTACCACCACGGCATGTACATAGAACTTAAAGAGGCTCTGTCACCAGATTTTGCAACCCCTATCTCCTATTGCAGCAGATCGGCGCTGCAATGTAGATTACAGTAATGTTTTTATTTTTTAAAAACGAGCATTTTTGGCCAAGTTATGACCATTTTTGTATTTATGCAAATGAGGCTTGCAAAAGTCCAAGTGGGCGTGTTTAAAGTAAAAGTCCAACTGGGCGTGTATTATGTGCGTACATCGGGGCGTGTTTACTACTTTTACTAGCTGGGCGTTCTGACGAGAAGTATCATCCACTTCTCTTCAGAACGCCCAGCTTCTGGCAGTGCAGACACAGCCGTGTTCTCGAGAGATCACGCTGTGTCGTCACTCACAGGTCCTGCATCGTGTCGGCCACATCGGCACCAAAGGCTACAGTTGATTCTGCAGCAGCATCGGCGTTTGCAGGTAAGTCGATGTAGCTACTTACCTGCAAACGCTGATGCTGCTGCAGAATCAACTGTAGTCTCTGGTGCCGATGTGGCCGACACGATGCAGGACCTGGGGCAGGAAGTGAGTGACGTCACAGCGTGATCTCTTGAGAACACGGCTGTGTCTGCACTGCCAGAAGCTGGGCGTTCTGAAGAGAAGTGGATGATACTTCTCGTCAGAACGCCCAGCTAGTAAAAGTAGTAAAAACGCCCCGATGTACGCACATAATACACGCCCACTTGGACTTTTACTTTAAACACGCCCACTTGGACTTTTGCAAGCCTCATTTGCATAAATACAAAACTGGTCATAACTTGGCCAAAAATGCTCGTTTTTAAAAAATAAAAACGTTACTGTAATCTACATTGCAGCGCCGATCTGCTGCAATAGCAGATAGGGGCTGCAAAATCTGGTGACAGAGCCTCTTTAACCGGGGTCTGCATATTAGCTCATTGGTTAACACTGATTCATTGGGGTCCTGGGTTCAAATCCAAACCAGTGCAAAAGCTGCATGTAGTTTGTTTGGTCACCCAGCATTAGTATGTATCGGGGTTCTCTGGTTTTGTGCAGCACTAAAAAAAACATAGTAATAGGTTGTGTGTTTAATATAGGGCATTAAGATTGTGAGCTCTTCTGGGGAGTGCAACTGATGTGTTTGACGACAATCTCTGCACAACGCTGTGGAATATGTTGGTGCTATATGAGCAACAGGGAATAAATAAAGGACCTTATATCTGTATAGTACTGACCTACAGTCCTTGCTTTTGAACATTAGATTGTTAGCTCTGTGGGTCAGCAGATTGTAATATGGAACATAGAAAGAGATTCAACTGATTCAATAATAAATACAAATGTGTAAAACGCAACAGGATTTTCCCTGGCACAAATGTGTATACAAATGAAACCATTCCAATTAGGGGAACAATTCTTACATTTTATTATTCCATTTATAATTCATTATTTCTTTATTTATTTTCCTTTTATTTACTATCATTTTTAATGGACATTATTTTATTTCTTCTTATTATTATTATTATTATTTTATTTTGTTTTTATTTTATTTATTTATGAATTATTATTGTTTCTGTGTTATTATTTTATTTGTTATTTTATTTGTCTGAATTATTATTTTCATTTATTTTTACTTTATTTACTGTTATTTTATTTATTTTTATTTTATTTATTATTTCATTTTATATTTATGTATTATTATCATTATTTTGCATTGTAATTTGCCATTTCTGTTTATATTGTGAAATGCACAACAAACAAGATAAAAAAAAAACAAGCTATTTCTACTGATCTGCACTAGATCAGTTGCGTTTTTATGAATGGGAAGAAGCCATGATTAGCATATCTTGGACAGCCAGTATAAATCCACTAGCCCAAATAGTCTACTTGTCTATTGATCAGTGTACAGAGTCTCTAAACCCTGCACCTTCTCTTGGCTGCTGCTTCTCTGCATCCTCTGTGGTGTTAACCTGTCTTAGCCCAGCAGCAGCTCTTGAACTCAACACTTTATACAGTTTATTTGGCAGCCCCCCCCCACTCCTCTGCCTCCACCCCTCACTAACCCCCCCCCCCCCAACATTCAATCCCTACAAATGAATTCTCAATATATGCAAATCTAAAACCCCTTGGATGTAATAAAAGCAAACAGACATCCCACCCACAGTATATCCCCTTGGCGAAGATTGGCTCCCCAAGATGCCATTAACACCCCCCACCCCACCACTACCACCAGAGTTGAGGTGCTGCTCACATCCTGGGTGCTGCTCAGGGCTCCCCCTTTTCCTCCATAGGCTGCACAATTTGCTTTGCATCAATTCCATCTTTCCATCACTTTATCCATGATAGCATCATCAGTAAGTGAGATGCAGTGAGGGGGTTGAGGGTCACCTCTGATGGACACAACTCCTCATCTTCACAAGTCAGGAGAGAGGCTGTGAGACCCCTGCCTCTTGCAATTATTCATGTGATTCTGTTCTCACTGGCCCCCTCTCCTTCCCTCCGTCAGCAGCTTGCTCTCAGCCCTAGCCTTCCCCCTCCTTCTCTGTCTCTCTCTCTCTTTCTCTCTGTTGCATTCCTTGCCAGAAGCTCCAAGCTTCACTAGGATCTCCTTGCTGGGCTGGAGTGTACAGGACTTTAAGATGCTGTTGGGTGTCCACAACATCTCCATGTGACTGGGACCTTACAATTTCTTCTCTAGGGTGTCATCAGAAGAAGCCACCAAGGTAAGGACCTTCCACCCAGAAGGGATCTCTGTCTGTCTCCTTGTCTATTTGCATCTCTGTCCTCTTGCGAGTTGAGGGCTTCTTCAGGATACCACCGGGAATCTGGTGAAGCTGGCAGCTAGAGATGTGTTCACTCCTGGAGGAACTTATAAGCCAGGTTGGGCTAGGAGCAACTGTTTGTCCACCAAGCCATTCCTTAGAGCTCCTTGAGAACCTACAGTGGAGCTTTGGTACCTTCTCATTCCTACTTCCCAGAAAGAGGAGAGATCTTATGGCTGCTCTTGGGCATTTCGGTTCTAATCTCAAATTATGGCTGTGTTTTATTTCACTGGTTTCTCCTTATTTTTATTTCATGTATTTTTGGGCACGTCTTCACAATGTGGGCTATTTGGACCTTCTCATCCTTAAGGAGATGACTGAGTGGTATGAAATGTGCAGAAGAGGACATAACAGGGGATATTCTGGAGTATAAAAAACCCTTTTACATTATATTTGGCTCAGCTTTAACCAACCCTGTGCCAGGAGGCATTCCAGTGCATCTGCCTGATTGATGGTACCCAAATGATACCTCCTTTCTTCTGGCACAGGGTTAACAGCAATGCCTAGTTGCTTTTTCCCCTCTGCCTCAAAAAGGGTTAACATTGCTCCCTGTGGGATATTTCTTGGAAAATAAACTCTGCCAACTGCTGTACCCTGCACTGTGAAATGGTTAAATAGAGTTCTGCATCCTGAGCCTGCTTAACTCCTTGGCTGCCAGAGGGTCTGTGTAGACCCTGTTGACATAGAAGAGGTTAATTTCATTTACTATATGTGCATTTATGGGACTTGGATATGTGGTGGGGGGGGGGGGGGTTCCTGTTAAGCAGGGAGAGGCAGCTGCTCCATGCCAGGGCCCTTAGCCGGTTATCATTAACCATTTCATTGCCTGGCCCCATGGCATCTTAAGCCTTAACCATTCGCTAGACTGATAAGATCTTTCTTTGGTGAGAAGATGCAAACTACTTAACATCTCTCCTAAGATCTAGTGATATTTTTTTTTTTCTTGCATTGTACCCTAAATATTTAATTGAGAACACATTGTGTGGCTGTAGCAGGGGGCATCCTTAGGGTATCCTTATTAACAAACTCTTTGCAGTAGGGGAGCTTGACCCTTTAAAGAGAACAGAATGGTAGGGGATTCAGTGCACCTAATCCTGCTTAGGTATCAGAGAGATGCAAGGACTAAAGGATCCATCTGCATCTGAAGCCCCTCAGGGGTACAGAGTCTTGCGGATTCAGTGTCTGTGCCCCTCTGATTGCATTATATCCAGGCTAGCACATATCATTAGTGGTACATGGGCAGACCTGCATTGTGACCATATTTCCTGCTTGCATATCCTATCATATGATCAAGGCTGAAACTGTTGTGGAAACTGCATCTCCCATGAAGAATAGAATTTTCGTTTGAATTATTTAATCTTGGAACAGTTCAGTGGGAAAGAATAACAGATTGATGAAAGAGGAACAGTCCTCCATGCCCCCAGCCATGGCATATACCATCTTATATAATAAAGCCATACTATCTATAGACAGTCATGTCCCCCTATACCTCCCGATGTTCTCACTTGGCTCCTGTCAATATAATAACCTGGGTATTTAATTAAAGCAGACGAGTCCTCTATTAGCCACTATTAGAAAGTGTGTCTAAATCAATTCTTTTTTTTTTTTCCGCTGAGGACCTACAACACAAGTAGAAGATTATCGAGTGTCCTTGAATTTTTTCAAGACGGTGAAATTCCGGTCTTTATTTTGTCACCTCACTTAAAAGAACAAAACTAGTTTATGGTATTTTAAGACAGACTTAAATATGGGACTGTAGGCATAAAAACGGCACAGATGTAGCATAGTTGAGTTTGTCCGATGTAGCAGAACTGAGTACAACCGATCGTAGTGTATCCATGTGTTATCTGCAGTCTTACTTAAGCCTACATGTCCATCTTTTATATTCTCTTATCTAAAAGTTGTCAATATGTAGCCCCAAAAAGTTAAATGACTCACTCAGCACTGCTACATCTGCATCTTTCATTCAGAGTGAAATGAACGTGGCTTTGGAGTTATTGATGGACTTGATTCCCTTTTGGGAAAGAATCTCTGTGTATGTTCACGTCTGTAGTAGGAAACGATTGCGTAGTGTGCGCCGCCATAGGCCGTAACGTTGTACAACCTGTATAAGGCGCCTGCACAAAGCTCAAATTAGACCCAGATGTCAAGGCTTCTGCTGTTGAGAATTGTTAAGCATAGACTGAAGCATTCCTGATTATGCAGCAGGAATTTTTATTAGCAAAAAAAAAAAAAAAAAGATCTAATGATGCAAATTCTATAAGAGAAGAGGATACAATGTATTCATTTGTCTGTAACTTCATTGAACATTCCATTTAAATGCCCTTAAAGAGACAGTAACCCTAACGTTTCCAGCTTATAAAAGTGAAGATTATATAAAGAGTTGCTAATATCACTCCCACATACTCTATATACAGTATGTAAATGGAGGGATTTTTAGAACTGGAGACATGGGAGATAAATTAGTTTTAATAGGGGCAGCGATTCTTTAGGATCTCCGATCAGTCATCCAGTGCAGACAGTCTCTCTTCAGCCTGAAAAGGCTGATAACAGGAAACAATAGATGACATTCAACTGTACAGCAACAGAAGATAAGATAGACATTAAGGTTAGTGTCCCTTTAAAAATGAAGCAATTTTTATTTTAGATCATCTGGCCATGCAAGACCTTATGGAAGGAGATATTTTGCCGAGTATCCCGTCTCTGTAATGTTAAGAAGTGACATAGTCTTGAAAAAATGGGACAGAGAAACTGTAGCTTAAGTGGGACCCCGCTGTTAGTACCAGACACTGAAACTTCCACTTTTAAAAAGATTTTCTGAATTTATTTTCATCTTCCTGGTCTAAAACACTGATGGCACATTAAATATAAATCACTCGCTGTAGTCGTGTTTTTGATCATTTTTTATACAGCAGAATTTAGAGATGTTTGAAAAAAATAAATATATCTATCTAATGTGGTTATATCTTCCAGAATGACAAAATATTCAGATTTTTTTTTTTTTTAATCTTTTTCCTATAATTAAAAAAATTCCCAATAAATATGAGCCTTGAGTTGTCCTTTTTGGTCAGTCTGTTACATTTTGTCATAGTTATATCTGTTTCTTATAAAGCTGGGCAGAAATGAATATGGCCTCCACTACAGCTCCCAGAGGTGGGGAGATCACCTAGCTTTCCCTGACCCCTGAACAGCAGATCGGCCCCATATGGCAAGGATGGGTAGGGAAGAGGGTGGATGACTACATAAATAGGCAGATTTGCCTTTAAGGGTCTGAATGACAATCAATATGGCCGCTACAGCTACTACAACAAGAGTTGCCACCCTGTTCCCCTCAGGCCAATAAATGGCACTTTTTTGCCCCTGAATGGGACATTTTTGCTCCATCTCTCCCTTTGTTGCAAAAACTAGCCAGATTTATAGTTTTAGGAGTCTACAAAAGTTAGGTTGTCGACAAACTTTGTTGGAGCTGATGGGCATATAACATTTTCCAGTAAGAAATATAACAAAAACATAAAAAAAAAAAAATATATAAAAAATAGGGTAAATCAGAGGCTTATATTATAGGTTTTTTTTTTATGTCAAAGTGTATTTTAAGTTATGGTATAACATGTATATTTGGTTACTAAACCTGTTTGCATGTTATGGTGGAAGAGTAGGAAAACTTTTTTTAAAAACCTCTTTGTCTCAGCCGAAACCGAGCGTCTGTTGTTAATTACTGGGCTCGACCAATGAGGGCTGAGTTTAGGCTTCCCTACTGAACAATTGCGCTTAGGCCCCTACACAGCCATTGACAAGCTCCATGGGCCGTATATACAATGTAGCCTGTGTTTATCTGGTACCAGACTTATGAGTAAGGTTAAAGGCCAATGTGCCACAGGGAATATTGTTTCAGCGTTATTTAATAAGTCTGTTCGGAAACAAAAACATTGTGTACTGATGGATTTATGTGGAATTGTAGACTATGAGAGGATACGATTGTATTCAAATAATGGGAAAAAGTCGACCTTTTTCTACATTTAGGTAGATTTTTGGTTTTAGTTCCTTTTTTTATAGTTGGAATTTTTTGTAACTTTTTTGGTTAAGGGTGAATTCAAAAATACGCCACAAAATGCTCATTTAAAATGATATATCCTAGAGTCGTTTTCCTAAACGTGCAGCTTTTTTGTCATTTTTACATGTGGAATGATCATTGCGTATTCCGCTGCGAAGTTGCGTTGTGAATTTCAGTGCAAAATTTGAAATAACATTGATTTCTATAAAGAAATACTGAATCCAAAATCTTGGAGATTTTTTTTTTCCCAATAGGATTGCATGGAGTCGATTTCCGCAACAAAAATATGCAGTGTCTTTACGCCATGTGTGAGTTTGCCCAAATGGGGCCCTTTTGTGCCCTTTTTACCTACTAACTCCAATGGGGATAAAGTATAAAGCAAAACTTTTAGTGTTGTAGATGGATTTATATTCCCATTTATTTTAATCCTAGACCTGTTTCTTTAACATAAGACGCCCTCCCCCGTCCACTATCGCCCCTTTTGCCCCTTTGTGTGTGTGTTTATGGAGATATACTGAATGTTTGCCTTTACATATTTATTTTTCTTTCTATATTTTTTATACGTGTATACAATTTTGTTACTTTTTAACCCAGATTTTCCAGAAATTTCCTTTATTTTTAATGACTTACAGACCCCAGTGGTAAAAATAAAACTGCTTGAGCAGATGTAAATGGAAAACCCAGGACGTTTTAATCATCGTTTGGCACTTTGTGACACGCCGTTTGTGATTTGCTGCGTTCGGGCTTCATTTCCTGACTGGTTCGTTCACATTGATACCTTCAATATGCCAGATACAATGTCTTTTTCATCTGGAAATACTTCAGACTGAGCGGTAAGACTAAATTCCTGCCAGGCGTATTGTTTTCATGGCTGTCAGAGACCCTGGAAAATGCACAAGCAACCCCAGGCTGGGGGGAAGTGTGAGGGGTGCTGTGAGTAAAGAAAGGGGGGTGGGGAAGGTTAGGGGTTTATAGCTACAGTATTCCAACATCTGGAAGTGATTCCCCCGCAGGTCGTCTGGTGTTTTCATTCCTTTTCCATACGCACATCTTTTCACAATCTTCAGGCGCTTTCATATGATCCCCTCATTCCAAGGCTTAATGAAGGCCTCATGTTGTTTTGTGTGGAATATCTACAAACTTGTAGTATATCATTTGTATCTTCAGTGTTACAAAATAGCGCTGCAGTCCAATGCCTTACTGCTCGAATTTATAGCCTGAGAGGACATGGGTACACTACAACTCCCAAATGCAATGCTACGTCAACACAGTTATATAGGTTTCTTCTTTTTTTTTCATTGTCTATACAGACGTCCAGCTTTCAGAATAAAACTAGCGCTATGCCCTGGTGGCACAAAGAGAAATTTCATTCTGCCGTGACCCACAGGCTTGGCGTAGCATCCTTAAAGGGGAAGTCCACTTATATTCGCCTTTTGACATATTATTTAACGTTGGTGGAGGTCTGTCAGGAGGGACCCTGACTCATTTAGCATAAAAATAGACTGCAGTACTCACTAGCCCCATTGCTGCTGAGTGGAGATTTCCAAGTCTCGAGTTGTAGCTAGGTTTTCCTTTATCCAGGGCAAAGATTCAGTCCAATGCCTATGTCTAAATACCCTGGCAAAGGCCGACTGGCATGTTGACGCCCTCTTGCCTCCAGCACAAGGGGAACATGCCGAGACGGCCACCCCCCTCTTAGCTACTGAAAACTAGGACCAATGTTAGGAACAAATATCTAGACCCCAGATCTGTCTCCGACTATTACTAGTAGTAGTAGTAGTAGTAGTAGTAGTAGTAGTGGTAGCGGTAGCGGTAGCTGTAGTAGTAGTAGTAGTAGTAGTAGTAGTAGTAGTAGTGGTAGCGGTAGCGGTAGCAGTAGTAGTAGTAGTAGTAGTAGTAGTAGTAGTAGTAGTAGTAGTAGTAGTGGTAGCGGTAGCTGTAGTAGTAGTAGTAGTGGTGGCGGTAGCTGTAGTAGAAGTAGTGCTAGCGGTAGCTGTAGTAGTAGAAGTAGTAGTAGTGGCGGTAGCTGTAGTAGTAGTAGTAGTGGTGGTAGTAGTGGTAGCGGTAGTGGTGGTAATAGGGAATAGTGACAGTGGTTGTTGTAGTAGTGGTTGCTGTAGTAGTTGTAGTAGTGGTGGTGGTGGTGGTAGTAGTAGAAGTAGTAGTCGTAGTAGTAGTAGTGGTAGTAGTTGTTGTTGTGGTAGTAGTAGAAGTAGTAGTCGTAGTAGTAGTAGTCGTAGTAGTAGTAGTGGTAGTAGGTAATGGTAGCAGTGGTTGTAGTAGTAGTAGTAGTAGTAGTGGTAGTGATGGTGGTAGTAGTAGTAGTAGTAGTAGTAGTAGTAGTAGTCGTAGTAGTAGTAGTGGTAGTAGTAGTAGTAGTAGTAGTAGTGGTAGTAGGGAATGGTAGCAGCGTTTGTTGTAGTAGTAGTAGTAGTAGTAGTAGTGGTAGTAGTGGTAGTGATGGTGGTGGTAGTAGTAGTAGTAGTCGTAGTAGTAGTAGTAGTAGTAGTGGTAGTAGTGGTAGTGATGGTGGTGGTAGTAGTAGTAGTAGTAGTAGTAGTAGTAGTGGTAGTAGTAGTAGTAGTGGTAGTAGTGGTAGTAGTAGTAGTAGTGGTAGTAGGGAATGGTAGCAGTGGTTGTTGTTGTAGTAGTAGTAGTAGTAGTAGTAGTAGTGGTGGTGGTAGTGATGGTGGTGGTAGTAGTGGTAGCAGTAGTAGTAGTAGTAGTAGTAGTAGTAGTAGCAGTATTATTATTAGTAGTAGTAGTGGTAGTGGTAGTGGTAGTGATAGTGGTGGTAGTAGTAGTATTAGTGGTAGTGGTAGTGATGGTGGTAGTAGTGGTAGCGGTAGTAGTGGTAGTAGGGAATGGTAGCAGTGGTTGTTGTAGTAGTAGTAGTAGTGGTAGTAGTGGTAGTGATGGTGGTGGTAGTAGTAGTAGTAGTAGTAGTAGTAGTAGTGGTAGTAGTAGTAGTAGTAGAAGTAGTAGAAGTAGTAGTAGTAGTAGTGGTGGTAGTTGTGGTAGCAGTAGTAGTAGTAGTAGTAGTAGTAGTAGTAGCAGTAGTGGTAGTTGTAGTAGTAGTAGTAGTAGTAGTAGTAGCAGTAGTGGTAGTGATGGTGGTAGTAGTAGTAGTAGCAGTAGTGGTAGTTGTAGTAGTAGTAGTAGTAGTAGTAGTAGTAGTAGTAGCAGTAGTGGTAGTGATGGTGGTAGTAGTAGTAGTAGCAGTAGTGGTAGTGATGGTGGTAGTAGTAGTAGTAGTAGTAGTAGTAGTGGTAGTAGTAGTAGTAGTAGAAGTAGTAGAAGTAGTAGTAGTAGTAGTGGTGGTAGTTGTGGTAGCAGTAGTAGTAGTAGTAGTAGTAGTAGTAGTAGTAGCAGTAGTGGTAGTTGTAGTAGTAGTAGTAGTAGTAGTAGCAGTAGTGGTAGTGATGGTGGTAGTAGTAGTAGTAGCAGTAGTGGTAGTTGTAGTAGTAGTAGTAGTAGCAGTAGTGGTAGTGATGGTGGTAGTAGTAGTAGTAGCAGTAGTGGTAGTGATGGTGGTAGTAGTAGTAGTAGTAGTAGTAGCAGTAGTGGTAGTAGTAGTAGTAGTAGTAGTGGTAGCAATAGTAGTGGTAGGGAATAGTAGCAGTGGTTGTTGTTGTAGTGAATAGAAGTAGTGGTAGTTTAGTATGAACATAGTTTTTAATTTCATTTATATGTAATTTTCGTTTCGCTTTTAAATGCAGTCAAATTAATTTAATCCAGAATTAACTGGACTCAATAGGCTTCAGACTATTACAAATATTCTTGGTTATCGGACTGTAAAGCAAATAATACCTAAAGAAATACTCCAGACAAAATTGATAGACAATGTTATACGGGAGGGGTGTTGCATTACACAAGGATTCTTTCTTTGGTGTGATTTGAATTCTTGTGTCATGCTCCGCCCCCTTAGACCCTGCACTAGACATAACCCAATATATCAGTTTTCCCCAGAGTGCTCCTTTAATTACAGAACTACCAGTAAGTATGGCATCACACAAAGTAACATGCTATTTATCCCTTATCTTCTAATTGTTTATCTTTGACTTCTGTTACCTATGGAATTCCTGATTATCTTTCCGTTTGGTGCCAGACTGTGAAACTTTGTATACTATAGGATGCCGGACCAAAGGACATTCATGTATCTATGGATTCCTAAGCAGCGCCCGTCTGTAAATCAATCGTAGCAAAATGATAGCGTTTGACCGGTGCTACTATGATTGTAAAATATTACACTATTATCATTATCGCTCTAGGACATAAAGGGGCTCTATGCCTTGAACAATCTCAACTTCTTTGAAGGGTCTCTTGATAATAGGCTGACCACAAAGAGTCCCCGTGCTGGAACCTCCAGTGATCATCTGTTATTTGTGGAGAAATTTAGCAGTAAGTGTTCAATTTCCCTGCAGCACCACCACAGGGGAAATTAGGCATTACACATTGCCCATTCATATCAATGTGCTAATCTACATAACACAGAACAGGTCAGGTCCTCCAGAGCGACAGACGCTCTTTGTAACTGCTCCAAACTCAGTCCAAGAGGTGAGGATCTTAAAGAGGGGACCACTATTCAGAATTTTCTAATAGAGTATATGAAAATAGGTTTTCTAAACTGAACAACCCCTTTAAGGCTGGTAGCTCTCCAACTGTTGTAAAACTACAACTCCTATCATGTTCTGTCAGTCTACAGCTTTTAAGGCATGCTGGGTCTGGTAGTTTGAGCTCTGCAGCTGTATGATGTCACTTGTACGTGTAGCGATCGTGTTGTTGGTGTTCGCATTGTCTTTGTAGTCTTTCTATATCTGTACCGTACACTATGTTGCTGGTAATTAGAGCTGCAGGAGCGTGTGAGGTGTTGAGAACACAATTGGATTACAAACAAAAGTAGATTAGTCTTTGGCAATCTGTGTCTCTCCAAGTATTATGGAAATAACCCCCTCTGTGCTGGTAGAAAAAAGGAAGAGCATGTTGGGAGTTGTACCAATTGCTTTTTTTTCATTGTTGACCACTGACCTGCAATGAAGTGTTGTATGGGGTGTGTGAGCTATAACTTTATAGATGAACATGACAACTTTTGTGTTAAGGTCCTTTTACATGGCCCGATATGGACCGTGAAACGAGCGCCGATCAACGATTGATTGACACTCGTTTGCACCTTTCATAAGGAGCAATGATTGGTTATGTATGGGGACGAGCGATCGTTACTCCGATCACTCGTTCCCATACATTTCCATCATGTCGAGACCACACTTCTATGTATACACAGGGAGATGTGCTGCCGACAACGATAATATTTAGTGCCGCATAAACTATATGATCAGCCGATGAATGGGCCGCGCTCCCGTTCATCGGCTGATTGTTGCCCTGTTTACACAGAGCAATGATCGGGAACAATCCTTTATATGAGCGCTTATTTGCCCAATCATTGGCCCGTGTAAAAGTTCCTTTAGCCTGTTCCATAAAATGTCCATCTCTAGGGGCTAGAGGATCCTCTGGTGGACCCAGGTCTCTACATGATAATAGAGCACTGAGGTCCACCAAAGGACAATGCTATCTAAAGAAGTAAGTGGTCTGCTACAAAGACATTTTGTGCTAATTGCATATAGTCATTATTTATGATGTGACCTGTGGGTGATAACTGCGAGGGAAGACAGAGAGGAGTTGTAGTTTGCTACGACTACTACATGCAGGACAACCCGAACCAATAATGGGCTGTTTTGTAGCTGTGGCACCATCACATATTGGTAGTAGGGCTCCAGGTGGTACCCAATGCAACCCCAGGCGGTTGCTCCAATCACACATGTATGACTAATACAGTCAGGCCATGCTGGGAGTTGTAGTTTTGCAACAGTGGGAGAGCCATAGGCTGGAGAACACTGTGGTGGTGGTGGTGGTGGTGGTGGTGCATGTAGAGATATTGGTGTTGCTGCTTTTCCCATCCATCTCAGCTGCATTCTTTCCAGAAACCATTGATCGGAACAGAACGCTCTTCAAACTGGTCTGTACAATGGGATTATTGATTCCTATCCTGATCATAAGGACGCTTCACCCAACTACTCAGAGCAATGCAGGAGGAAGATTGAAGGAGCGAAGATTGGAAAAAAATACATCAGGCTACAGAATTGAGTTTACCAATGTAGCAGAGCTGACTTTATCAGATGTAGTAGTAATGAGTTTGTTATTTTGCCCAACTCATCATAGGGTATTTTACATAGGGAAGCCTATTTTCTTTACTTAGTGTCAAAATAAATTATGAATTAAAACTTCAGATCTGCCGTCATCTCTGTTTCTCCAATCATGCTAAGATCTATATAAAAAAAATAAATAAAGAAGACCTTTGCAATCTTCATTGGAACTGATGCTTGAAGGAGCACGGATGGAAAAAAATACAGCATGCTGCAGAATTGAGTTTGGCAATGTAGCTAGCCTGAGTTTGTCAGATGTAGCAGAGCTGGGTGTGTCAATGCAGTAGAGCTGAGTTTGGTATTTATCAAAACTCATCATGACATTACTGTTTTCCAGGTTCACGTGAAGGCCTCATGCACATCTGCGGGTGAATTGCGGTCCCATTCATCTCTATGGGCTCATGCTTTCCACGGCCCGTGCATTGCCCGGGAGTCTGGACCGCAAAAAGATAGGACATGTCCTATATAAGGCGCATTTAAGGGCTCATTGAAATGAACGTACATGGCCAGGTGCACAGCCCTACGGCCGTGTGCATGAGGGCTAATAGTTAAATGACAAATTCCGCTCAGCTTCATCTGTATATTTCTCCAATGACCAACTAATTGTTATAATCTGTGTAAATGACCCTTACAATCCACATAGGAATTGATGATCCCTTTATAAAATCCTATTAGTTCTCCATTATGTTCTCTTTAGTAACAACTGAAAGAGCCACAATATAATAAGAGGGTTCAACTTCAGCAGAATGCCCTAAGTTTCTGCAAGAACATCCTAAATCCTACTCAAGTGTAATTAACCAATGAAGGATTTCAATGAGATGACTTCAAGGAATCCTTACAATTTGGGGATGATGTCATAAACAAATTATTAGAGGTTTATGAGACAAAGAACCAGATATTTCAGGGGGTTCATGTTGTGAGATAAAGCTATAATGACTGTGTGACCCTCTAAATACATCTTGATGTAAAATTAGTTAACATGGGGGAGTGTATTAGGGGATATCCTATAATTTATGGGAGCAGCAAAATGGTGTTTATTTGTTAATGGAACACTCTAGACAAAACAAATACACTGTGTTATACCTAGTGCATGGCCTGAGGGGGCGGAGCATGACACAAGGATTGGGAGAACACCAAAGAGAACATTTTTGTGTCATGCTCCGCCCCCATCAGGCCCTGCATAAAGCATAACACAGTGCATAAGATTTTGCCTGGAGTGTTCCTTTAATTAAACATGTGTTTCGTATTGGTTCTCGGTGCAAAACGAAGGCTGAAAAGCAAACCTATAGATATTTTTATATTAGACCATTTCTAAAATACTGCCATTAAGGTGCAGATATCTATTTTAGTACTGACAACATTGGTTCCAAAAATTCACTCATTGATCATAGAAGGATAGTTAAAAGCAAATCTGAAATGTGAAAGGGAACCTGTCAGCATGGCAGATCCTTCTAAATGAGGAGACTGTAAGAAGTGCTGATAATGGTAAATGACAGGGTAGTAATGGTGGCTCGTTTCTTGTCAGTAATCTCTATTGAGTGTTGAGGATCGCCTAGTATACATAGGTAGCATGTAGTTCAAGTATTCTGTCATACCATACACCCCAACATTGCCTAATGCCCAAGAGGTGTCAATGAGGGGAGAGGATGCTCATCAGCACATGTAACAGCCTGGTTGGCACTTTGATGGGTTGAATAAGTGCATTTGCATCCACTAGCTAAGCATTAAGGCCAGAATCACACACACACAGTTTTGATGCCGTTTTTGGATCAGTTTTATGAGCCAAACACAGAAGTGGACACAAAAGAAAGGAGATGCATCAGTCTTCCCTTTATACCTTTCCTTCCTTTTGGATCCACTCCTGGCTTTGGCTCATAAAATTGAGCCAAAAACTCAAGGCAGACAGACCGACAGATAGACAGACTGATAGGATAGATAGATAGATAGATAGATAGATAGATAGATAGATAGATAGATAGATAGATAGACAGACAGACAGACAGACAGACAGACAGACAGACAGACAGACAGACAGACAGACAGACAGACAGACAGATAGATAGATAGATAGATAGATAGATAGATAGATAGACAGATATTGTCCCGATAGATAGATAGATAGATAGATAGATAGATAGATAGATAGATAGATAGATAGATAGATAGATAGATAGATAGATAGATAGATAGATAGACAGATATTGTCCCGATAGATAGATAGATAGATAGATAGATAGATAGATAGATAGATAGATAGATAGATAGATAGATAGATAGATAGATAGATAGATAGATAGATAGATAGATAGATAATGTCCAGATATATGAATAGATACATAGAAAAAAATTATAGAAAATTAAATAGATAGATGATAAATAGAGAGATAGATAGATAAAACACACACACACACATATATATAGATAGATAGATAGATAGATAGATAGATAGATAGATAGATAGATAGATAGATAGATAGATAGATAGATAGATAGATAGATAGATAGATAGATAGACAGACAGACAGACAGACAGACAGACAGACAGACAGACAGATAGATAGATAGATAGATAGATAGATAGATAGATAGATAGATAGATAGATACTTGAAAAAGGCTCCAGCATTTGAGCCGAAACAATGCACGAGGGCAATAAAGAAAATCACTTTTTCAACTTTGATTCGGAGTGCTGCCTACTTTGTGTATATATGGATTGAGTTGGGGACTCTGGTCGGATCCCTGCGGCGGCCCCCACTATACTCTTCACTGGTGCTGCTGGATGGTGGATTTATATTGTCCTTGTGAGAGACATTGCTGGTCTTGATCTTCCCCTATACATTTGTTTGCAGAGCGTCACATTGAGTAGTTCACTGGAGGGGAAAGAGTTAAATGTGTGTGGCTGAACATGAAAACTTCAATGAACATGAAGTAACTTAATAGCCGTCGATTATTCTTTTTGAACATAGGAGTAATCACTAGAGGGCAGTAATGTTCTTCCATAAATCTGGGCTAGTGGCCTCTGTGCATCTCAGGGCAGTATGAAAAGATGGTTTGTTACCTCCAGCAATGTACAAAGTCTCGGGGGAGGCAGAATTCAATCTAGCTGTGGTTCGGCCTAATGCTCAAGCAGTTTGTCAGGATTAACATCTTTCTAGTCAGTGGTTCCTCTTACCTGTAGCGTTATATTAGCACCTAGCTGTACGCTGCAAAGTTTTGGGGAATTGTACAACTTTAGGTAGTCTGTGGAGTTTGTCAGCTGGAGTTGGAGGCTACAAGAAAATGGCACTAGCGGCAGTGATTTCCAGAAATGTACTTATTATTTTCATCCATAGAGGAAAACTGGAGACGAGAAGTGCAGTAAATGAAAAATCATGAAAAAGAAACAATAAAGCAAAGTGTGGAATATGAGAAACCTTGTATGACTGATATAGAATTTGGCTTAAGCGTAGGTTCCCCTTAAATAAGTTAAAACGGATAGGGAGCTGCTTAAATATCAATTTCCTAATGTAGCGAAATACCAGATTGTCCGCTCCTGCTCTGCAAATCTGTAATCTGACTATAAGCTGCTGTTTACTCCAGCCTGTAGCATGTCAGTGCACTACAGACGGTCGTAAAACAGCCTTCTAATGGATTTGAAGTACTGGATTTGAAGTATTTGGAGTACTGGGGTGCTATCACCGAAATATAGGTATTCTAAAAGTTAACTTTTATTAGTTATAACTAATCTTTTGAGTCCTGGAATTTACAGTGTGCATTTATAATTTGTGATGGAACTAGTTGGCAAGTGTTTAATTCCACCGTAGCACCACCACAGGTGAAAAAAAGCATTACACCATTTGCATTGAAATCAATAGGGATCGGTGTAATTAATGGACATGCTGGGTCCTCCAAAACAAGAGAGGCTCTCTGCAGCCGCTCATTATTTTGGTCGCTAGCTAGGAGTCCATAGAAGGTGTAGGGAATGTTGAAAAACATAACTACATGATCAGACTAGTCTGTGACCACGGAGGCACATAGATCTGCATAGGAGCTGCAGACACAAAACTAGTTTTTTTCTTTTAAATCAAAACTATTTTCAAAATAAGTTTCTCCATTTATTTATTTGAGCTCACTGTGCATATTATCACTCTATATAGGTCTTACACACCTTGGTAGCATCACAAATAATTTTTGAAAGGTCAATTGGTCCATCAGATTGTTGAACTTTTTGACTGTCCTTCCTACTTGGACATATTTTTATCACAATCAGGCACGGGAGGCCCAAAAATGACACTGATATTTTTAGAGGACTTGTCCATTTTTTACTGTTTGTCCTTTTAACCCAAGTCTCTGCTATGACCTGAGTTGATTTGGTGATAGAAAGCGTTACAGCATCTACGTTTTTTTATGTGCCCCGTATGTTGTACAGGGAAATTTTATGAAGTGTAATTTAATTAAAGATATCTGGAAGAGCTGGTTACAAAAAGTTCAAGTTGCATATCATGGATACAGCTTGGTTTGATAGACTTTCCCTATTTAATGCGCCACCATAATGTATTAGGTCTTTAAGATTTCAGTCGTCTATCTAGAAATATCTCTTATTTATTATACCTTTAGATACTAGTGTAGCATTACATGATCAGGGCAGGCTTTTCTTCACCCTTGGCAAAGGTCCAATTTACCTCCTTCGTTCTGTATCTAAAAAGCCTGGCCATGACAGTGTGACTCGGTGGTGCCCCCTAGTGACACTCTACCAGGACACATGAAACAACAGCACCCCCCCCCCCCTTTCCTTTGGCCATGTTCTGAAAAGAAAAAAAATAATCATATACATTTTATTGGTAAAATTTTCATTTTTAGATGTAAAAAAATTCAATGATTAATCTGTAATCTGCACCATCAAAAGGGTTCTGTACCAGAGGCCTACAGTCTGAATAACCGTCGTGGCCTTTTGGGCACTGCCCTTTTTACTAACCTATAGACCACCCCTGCTTGTAGGTTGTATGCATATTTTCGGCTGCTTTCACCCTTCTGTAATGTTATACTGAACTCTCACTGGATCTTATCAGGACTTCTAATGAGACCAGGGCATTTATTTGGCAGATGGGGCCAAAATGAAGAACTCATTTAATATGTATGTACTTAAAATCCCCTGGGTTTATTTAAAGAAGCCTTTTAAATCTTCTGCCTCAATGAAATAAACATAAGAAAGGAATGGGTCATCTTTAGAAGGCCAAAGCTCTACCTGAAAGTGCTCCAGCCTCATATACAAATGTTATAAGGCAGAAGTCCTTGACGATGTAGAGTCATGACTGCTCTTAAGTTTTAGCCAGAGTTCTATACAATTGTCTAAAACTAGTCACATGACAGCTAGGACTCTACCGCATCTGCTCAAGTTGACCTATCCCAATTCTTCATGGGGGGTATGAACCTACAAAGCTATTCTTACACTTCATGTTAACCAACAAGGGAGTTAGGAATGACCCAAGGCTTGTGCCGCCATTACCTCCTACAAGAAATGTGTGTGGACAAACAAAAAGACCTTCTGTCCCATGATGGGAAGGTGTATTGGCAGGAACCATATTCCATGACTGGAGTGGTTATCAAGATTGCTCTTCTTATAAGCAAAAGTGTTAATAGTGAGGAGACTCACCTTGAGATTGTGAGCTCCTATGAACAAAGGGAAAACTGTAGCTCTCATCCCATTTCGGAGGAGAGCTATGTGGGCCACAAGGATATAAGGTGATCTGCAGGTGCAGATCATAGAGAACGTTATTTAGTTTTTATATAGAAACTTCCTCCCTGGCAAAGATGAACATGCCATAGAGATATCTTCTTCACCTGCTATGGGGCCCATGGAGAAGGATAACATCTACTCAACTTGGTCTATCCCCATTTTCCTTGAATGGAATGACCTTCTGAAGGTCCACCTCCTCTCCACGATAGCGTACAAAGAAGGAATGAGCCCAAGGGTCGTTGCCGCCCGTACCTCCTTCAAGGAATGGGTGTGCGGGCAAACAAGGAACCTTCTGTCTGAAATAGGTCTGAGGGTCATGCGTCCTTACATCCCACAAAGAATGAGTATAGGGGCAAACACGGGGCTTTCTGTGCCAGGATGGGTAGGTGTGGTGGCAGGAACCAGCATTCACGAAGGAAGAGTTAGAAAGATTGCCTATAATATACAGTTAGGTCCAGAATGATTTGGACAGTGACACAATCTTCATGATTTGGGCTCTGCTGCCACCACATTGGATTTGAAATGAAACAACTAAGATGCAATTGAAGTGTAGACTTTCAGGTTTAATTCAAGGGGTTGAACAGAAATATCCTGTGAAACGTTTAGGAATTGCAACCATTTTTCTACACAGCCGCCTCATTTCAGGGGCTCAAAAGTAAGTGGACAAATTAACATTACCATAAATAAAATAATTTTTTTAAAATACTTTGTAGAGAATCCTTTGCAGGCAATGACTGCCTGAAGTCTGGAACCCATGGACATCACCAAACTCTGGGTTTCCTCCTTTGTGATGCTTTGCTCGGCCTTTACTGCAGCGTCTTCAGTTGTTGCTTGTTTATGGGTCTTTCTGCCTTAACTTTTGTCTTAAGTAAGTGAAATGCAGCTTGATCGGGTTGAGATCTGGTGATTGACTTGGCCATTGCAGAATATTGCATGTTTTATAACTCCTGGGTTGATTTCGCAGGATGTTTTGGGTCATTGTCCATCTGTCCTGTGAAGCGACGTCCAATCAATCTTTCTGCATTTGGTTGAATCTGAGCAGAAAATAAATCCCTGAACACTTCAGAATTCATCCGGCTGCTTCTGTCTTCAGTCACATCAATAAACACTAGTGACCCAGTGCCTTTGGCAGCCATGCATGCCCATGCCATCACACTGCCCCCACCATGCCATCACACTGCCCCCACCATGTTTTACAGAGGATGTGGTGGATTTGGATCATGAGCCGTTCCAAGCCTTCTCCATACTTTCTTCCTCCCATCATTCTGGTACGGGTTGATCTTAGTTTCATGCGGTTCTAGAACTGGGCGGCTTCTTTACATGTTGTTTGGCAAAGTCTAATCCGGCCTTTATATTTGTGAGACTGATTAATGGTTTGCACCTTGTGATGAACCTTCTGTATTTGCACTCATGAAGTCGTCACTTTATAGTAGACTTAGATACTGATCCACCTACTTCCAGGAGAGTGTTCTTCACTTGGGTAGATGTTGTGTAGGGGTTTTCTTCACCATAGAAATGATTCTGTGATCATCCACCACTGTTGTCTTCCGTGGACGTCCAGGCCTTTTGAAGTACACGAGATCACCAGTGCTCTCTTTTTTTCAGGAATGTATCAAACTGTTGATTTGGCCACTCCTAACATTTGTGCGATCTCTCTGATGGATTTCTTAATTTTTTTCAGCCTAATGATGGTCTGTTTCACTTGCATTGAGAGCTTCTTTGACCTCATGTTGTGGGTTCACAGCAACAGCTTCCAAATGCAAATTCCACACCTGGAATCAACCCCAGACCTTTTACCTGCTTAATTGATGATGGATTAATGAGGGAATAGTCCATGCAGCCCCCATTAAATAGCTTTTGAGATAATTGTCCAATTACCTTTGGTCCCTTGAAAAAGAGGCAGCTACATATTAACCCCTTCCCGTCGTAAGGAACTTTCAGATTTTAATTTTCATTTTTTCCTCCCCACACTCCAAAAGCCATAACTTTTTCATTTTTCCGTCGATATAGTCATATGGGGGCTTTATTTTTGTGAGATGAGTTGTAGTTCTTCGTAGCACCATTTATTGTGCCATATAATGTAAAAATGTAAAAAAATTATTTGTGGGGTAGAAAATGAAAAAAACAGTGATTCCTCCATGGTTTCTTGCGCTTCGTTTTTACGGAATTCACTGTGCAATTAAAACAACATGTTAACTTTATTCTGCGGGTCAATACGATTACGGCGATACCAAATATATATAGTTTTTTTTGTATATTTTACTACTTTTACAACTAAAAAACTAAGTGTAAAAAATGTCATTTATTTTGTGTCGCCAAATTCCAGAGGCAGGGCTTAGTAGGAGCACAAAGATGGCAGACCCGGGGGCCTTCATTAGGCCCCCAGGCAGCTATAGCAACCATTACCACCCCACGATTGCATTGCTGGGAGCGCGATGAACTGCTAGAGGGGGTCACCCCCCTCTTTCTAACGATTAAAATTCTGCGCTCGCTACTGACCGCGGCATTTAACGGGTTAAACAAGCTCGTTACTGTGAAGCGTTGCCTGTAACATACAGCCGACACCCACATCATATGGAGCGGGTTCACTCCATGAGCCCGTTCCATACTTCTCCTACCCAGCTATGAGGTATGGATAGGTCAAATGTCGGGAAGGGGTAAAGCGCTGTAATTCCTAAACCCTTCCTCAAATTAGGATGTGAATAGCCTCAAATTAAAGCTGAGAGTCTGCACTTTAAGCCCCTATTGATTATATAACTGTATATTCAATATGTTTAGGTAAACAGCTAAAATGCCAAAACTTGTGTCACTGTCCAAATAATTCTGGACCTAAGGGTATGTGCACACACACTAATTATGTCCGTAATTGACGGACGTATTTCGGCCTCAAGTACCGGACCGACCACAGTGCAGGGAGCCGGGCTCCTAGCATCATACTTATGTACGATGCTAGGAGTCCCTGCTACTCCCTGGAACTGCTGTCCCGTACTGAAAACATGATTACAGTACGGGACAGTTGTCCTGCAGCGAGGCAGGGACTCCTAGCGTCGTACATAACTATGATGCTAGGAGCCCGGCTCCCTGCACTGTGTTCGGTCCGGGACTTGCGGCCGAAATACGTCCGTCAATTACGGACGTAATTAGTGTGTGTGCACATACCCTAACTGTAAGTGTTCATGATGCAGAGTCTTGTGAACTTCTATGAACAAAGGCGAAGCCGTTGCTCTCATTCCATTTCGGAGGACAGCTCGGTGGGCCACACGGATGTGAGGGGATCTGCAGGGGGCAGAACATAGAGAACATTATTTTGTTTCTATACAGAAGCTTCATTGCGCCTTTTTGTGTGAATGAAAGCAGTCGATCAACTGAATCAGCACAAGATTTTATCAAAGCTGTTAATAGTATTGTAATGAATTTGGAGATGAAGCGGAAGAAATCAATGCAGAGGAAGTATGTGGATGGGGGCTTTAAAAGGTGTCTGTTGGAGTATGACGGAGAATATGCATTCCTGCGAGGCACGCACTTAGCACAACCAGGGCACACGGCCTTCGCTGGAGATTGGTGGATGTGAAAAGTGCTTATTAAAGGACAAATCGAAGCTTTCATTTTCTACGGAATGGAAAGAGAAGGAGAAATGAGAGCGGGTGTGGACTCACATTACCACCCAGTAGGTTCGGATTTTAAAGTATATATACGTTGTTGTTTTTTATTAGACTTTGTTTAATTGGTACTGAATACTAAAATTTAAAAAAAACATCAAAAAGATAATGGAATTTTTCTATCACTTTTTTAGGGTAGGGCCACACGGAGCGGCCCTGACATGGTCGCAACGCGGCTAACAACCGCGCCGGCACCATGTTCGGTGCGGCTGTCAAACAGCCTGTTAGTGGCCGCATGTGAAGGCGGGTAAACCGTCCCTTTATGTGCAAAAACGTGCGGCCATGAATTAATACACCCTTTATGGCCGCACGATTTTGCAAATTACAACAACTTACCTCCTATTCATTCTCTATGGCAGCGCCGGAAAAAGCCGAACACTGCACTTGGCTATCTCCGGCGCTCCCATAGAGAATGAATGGAGCGGCGGTGCGCATGTCACCGGAATACCTCTTAACGAGGTATTTGTCAGCAGCTCCTACATGGTGCCGGCGCGGTTGTTGGCCACGTTGCGACCATGTCGGGCGGCTCCATGTGGCCTTACCCTTATTGTATCCTTGGCGTGGATGAACATACAATAGAAGTAGCTTTTTCAACTGCTGTGGGATCCATAGAGAAGGATAACCTCTACTCAACTTGGACTGTGCCTCTTCATTATGGGTGGTATTACCATAGTATGAACCCATAGGTACGAACCATAGTTTGAACGAAATAGAAACAAACCTGAGGGTTAAACTGTCCCTATTTCCTACATGGAATGGAAGTATTTTTTTGGGGATGGGGCAAACATGGGGCCTCCTGTCCCAGGATGAATAGGTGTGGTGGCAGAAACTAGCACTCATGATTGGAGGGATTATTTTGCTTAGGGTTTGACTACTCTATAGATTTTCTTCTAAGGCTGGGTTCACACACCCTATTTACGGACGTAATTCGCGCGTTTTAACCTCGAATTACGTCCGAAAATACGGCACCAAAGCGTCGACAAACATCTGCCCATTCATTTGAATGGGCTTTACGATGTTCTGTGCCGACGGTCATTTTTTTTCGTAATGGACGCAGCGAAAAGCGCCTGCACATGCCATTACATCTGAAATTCCGGAGCTGTTTTCTCCTAAAAACAGCTCCGTAATTTCAGGCGTATTGGACGTGTACATGTGAACATACCCTAAGGAGAAAACAGCACCGTAATTTCAGCCGTAATGGCATGTGCAGGCGTTTTTCACGGCGTCCATTACGGACGTAATTGGAGCTGTTTTTCCATGGAGTCCATGGAAAACGGCTCCAATTACGTCTCAAGAAGTGACAGGCACTTCTTTGACGCGGGCGTCTTTTTTATGCGCCATCTTTTGACAGCGGCGCGTAAAAAAAATGACCGTCGGCACAGAACATCGTAAAGCCCATTCAAATGAATGGGCAGATGTTTGCCGACGCTTTGGTGCCATATTTTCGGATGTAATTCAAGGTTAAAACGCCCAAATTACGTCCGTAAATAGGGTGTGTGAACCCAGCCTAATACTTTACAGAAATTTTAGACTTTGATAGAAAATAGCGATGTGTTTTTTTTGGTTTTGTTTTTGTAGCGGTAACATCTATTTTTCCATTTGTGTCAACCACCGGTTTTCCTACAATCTAACTTTAGGGTATTTAAATAATACATGCCATAAAACCATGAATGGTGGATGTCCAACCACTGGGAGCCCCATGATTTTAAGACACAGTGGCCTCATGTAACGACGGTATCCTAATGGGACAACCCCTTTCTATGTTCTTTTCATCTCTCAATTTCACTTGAAAAACATTTATCAAAACAAAGGGTTAAAATACAAGGATTGAGTGAATTTATTTATATTACTATATTGGAGATCCCCTTTAAGAATATTCACATTTCATACTGTGTTTTGTAACTGCTTAGATAAATTTGAAACTTGAAGGATCACTCCACACTTTGTTATCTCTAGAGCGGTGCCTGAAGGGGCGGTGCATGACTTATGGTGTTATTTTAATCCGTGTGTCATGCTCCGCCCCCTCAGGCCCTGCCCTAGACATAACACAGTGTATCAGTTTTTCCTGGAGTGTTCCGTTAAAGATAATTTCTACCTAAAATGAAACAGTTTCCAGTCAATATAAGCCTACTTTTCAATCATGCTGTTATAAATTGTGTTCAGGGCATTTTCAGATCAGCTTTCGGTTTCCGTCAGACCTTTCCATCGGACGAACCCATCAACGGAAAGATAAACGGAAACCATAGCTTCCGTTTGCATTACCATTGATTCTGCTAATGGCTTCCGTTTGTCTCCGTTCCATAAGGTTTCCGTTTTTTTGACGGAATCAATAGAGCAGTCGACTGCGCGATTGATTCGTTCAAAAAAACAGAAATCTTACGGAACGGAGACAAATGGAAACCATTTGCAACGGAAGCATTACCATTGAAATCAATGGTAATGCAAACGGAAGCTATGGTTTCCTTTTTCCTTTCCGTTGATGGGTTCCTCCGACTAAAAGGTCTGACGGAATTCATCAACGGAAACCTAACACTGATGTGAACAGGCCCTTCGTTTTGGGAAACTTGGGTGACCACCAATAAGGCCTTCATTATGGCTCCACCAGAGGAGTTACTACGATCGTTCGCCCCCGTACATTTCCATAAAGTCGGCAGCACAGAGTTTACACTGGGAGATGTGCTGCCGACTAGCGGCCATTTTATTGGCCGCATTAGCGAGAAGATCAGACGTTCATCGGCTGATCGTTGCCCTGTTTACACAGGTTAATGATCGGGAATGAGCGTGTGTGCTGCCGCATAGTGTCACTGTATGGTACTGCATTACTGAGATTTACTTCACTAGAAACATACCACCATAATACACAGGGGCATAACTACAGGGGGGGGGGGGCAGAGGGTGCAGTCCTACCCAGGCTGTGGAGCCTGAGGAGGTCCAAAAAGACCCTCTGCCCTATAAAAGTAAAACACTATGATGAATAAATTGTAATATTGTGGGACCCTATAATCCAGGTTTTGCATTATAGCTCAGTAGCCTTTGGTAATACAGCATCCAATGGGACATGCCATATGAATATAGCCGAAAAAAACCTCTGTAGGCCTCCATACAGCCCTGTATTATGGAGGTATTACAATCGTCATAGAGCGTCCGATGGAGAACGCCTCCATTTAACTGCCCCTGTAGGACATTGTAGATATATACGGAGGTACAGTTTGGCCCTGTAGACATTAGACTAATGTATATCTATTGGTTATTAAGAGCCAAGCACATTCAAAAGTGATGTCACTCGTCTTTAGAAATCTCTGCGCTTAGTCTTTACAATCCAATTATTTCCACCATTACAAGTAATCCTGGGGGGGGTTTATACATAGCGCCGTATTGGACGCCTATTTATCACTTTTAGTGAGTGTTTACAGGGAATATGTGCAATACATAGCAAGTCAGCAAATACCGGGCTGCAAATAATCCAATAATAAAGCTAAATGCAATAATGTATTCAGGGTCTACTGACAACAAAAATATATGGTGCTACCCCTCCCCCACCGTAAACACCTACAATTAGCTACCCCACACTTCCATCAGGAGATACGGAGAAGAGATCCTTTGTTTTCTTCTATTACCAGAAGCCCCATTTAGCAAGTTTTTATTAATAGTTGTGTGTTTAGATTGGGGACCCAAATAAAATTAGCAATTAAAATGACTGCGGATAATAAAACGTAGCCACTCTCTCAGGCAGATCAGCTGTTTATTTCCGATGTTATCCCACTTTATTTACCACTATACTTTATATCAGTCACATTTTGTGTGATACTTTTGCGGCAGGTGTAGCAGAGCTGATTATGCAAATTGGTACAGCACATGGGAATATGTGTCATTGTGATTTTCCATAGGACTTCAAGAAAATCGATGGCGCTATTTTAAAGGTGTTGTCTCACAAAATGTATTCCTGTTAATACGCCCTATTAGGGCATATAAATGTAATAAAGGGGTCCCCTGCTTGGGACCCTCTTCTATGAGCCAGATTGAAAAGCAGCTGACAAATAGCGGCTCTCATTCTGATTAATTTGAGCTTTCTATGTATTATATTGGCGGACATAGCTGGTATGTAATACTACATTTCACCTGTAGTGGCCACTGCAGGGAGGGATATAGCTGATGGGAACTTCTTCAGGCAAAGTCGGCTGTTTGCAGGGGTATGAGAATCCGAAACCGCGTCGATCGCATGGTGGCTTCAATTAGAAAGGAGTTGTCTTTATGAAACAATCCGTTAAACTGCGTGACGACGCAGGACAAGTACGTTGGTACTGAGCAGCAGGCAGTTACTGCATGAGGATGAATATACTCATCCTGCTGATCGTGCAGCCACAGCAAGTGTGCCCATGCCATCAGGAGAGGGGCAGAGGCTGTAATACAAAGTCAGGGCCCTTTTTTACCGGCGTAGGTCAGAGGAACCTCAAATCTCTGCTGTCTTAGGCGTCATGCACACGACCATAGTTTTGCGCCCATATGCTATCCGCAAAAGCGAAACCGCAATTGTGGATAGTATAAAACACATGGGCCAATGCACACGAGCCCGGATTTCCGGCAAAAAAAATAAGACATGTCGTTACACGGTCCGGGCTCATTGAAATGAATGAACATCTTGTGTGTGCACGGCCCGCGGATGACACTCCGTTGCCCGTCCATGCCGTCATCACGGACCGTGCACACATCTACAGCCACGATCAACGCTGATTGTGGCATTCAAAGGGAGAGACTAAGGGAGGGACCCTTGATTACATCCTAGGGAATCCCTGTGACACGATGGAAGCCCATATCTAGTTTCGGCAGACAGCTCACGATCCATTAAAGGACCCCAGGACTGGCTGACCATATTCCCCTGTTGTTAGCGCTTACTAGTGTATGAGCTAACAACTGTCTGGGTACTATCAGTACACAGACTAAGGGGGGATTCACAAGAGCGTGTATTCGGTCCGTGCGGGCCGCGTGGTTTTCACGCGGCACGCATGGACCAATACAAGTCTATGGGGCAGTACAGACAGTCCGTGCTTTTTGCGCAGCGTTTGTCTGCTGCGCAAAAAGCGCGACAGGTTCAATAACTCTGCGTATTTCGCGCATCACGCACACATTGAGGTCAATGGGTGCGTGAAAACCACGCAGGTTGCACGGAAGCACTTCCGTGCAAACCGACTGAAACAGCGCACCAGCTGTCAAAAGGATGACCACGTGCTTTTCTGTTTCCGAACATCCAAACGGAGTGTCTTTGCGATGAGCGAAGCCGGACAAGCGAACCGAACTTCACCGGGTTCGGCCGAACTCGTTTTGGCCGAACCCGGCAAAAAAATTATCGGTGCGCGACGTCAGGAGATAGTCACTGTCCATGGTGCTGAAAGAGTTAAACTGTTTCAGCACCATGGACAGTGACTTCCGATCCCAATATACATGAACCTGTAGAAAAAAAAACGAAGTTCTGACTTACCGATAACTCCCGGCTTCTTCCTCCAGTCCGACCTCCCGGGATGCCAATTCAGTCCAAGTGACAGCTGCAGCCAATCACAGGCCAAGCACAGGCTGCAGCGGTCACATGCACTTGCGCGTCATCCAGGGAGGTGGGGCCCGATGTCGAGAGGAGCGTCACCAAGGACGCGTCACCAAGGACGCGTCACCAAGGCAACGGCCGGGAAGTTCTCGGTAAGTACGAACTTTTTCTTTTTTTTCAACAGGTTTTTCGATATTGTGTTGGGCATTCACTGTCGAGGGTGCTGAAAGAGTTAGCTCTTTCAGCACCTTGGACAGTGACCGGCGTCGACTAGCCTCATCTCTATGATGCCGGCTGCGCGAAAATCACGCAGCCGCGCATCAGACACGGATGACACACGCAGCTGTCAAATGGTTTTTGCGCGCGCAAAACGCAGAGGTGTTTGCGCGCGCAAAAACGCAACGTCCGTCTGTATCTCCCCTAATGTAGTGGCATATAGATACAATATGTGCCAATATATTATAATTTAAAAAAATTGCTCAAATGAAAAAAAAATCCTTATAGGACTAAAAAAAAGTAAAATAAATTTTAAAAAAGTAATGTAAAAACAAAATCGGTAAAAAAACCACAATTAGGCATTTTTTTTTTACAATAAAGAGAAATATAAGTCCCAAAACATAAAAAAAATATATATTTGTTATTGTCACGTAACAACCTGTACAATAAATGTATTTCATCATTTATGATCAGTGTATGTCGTAAAAAAAAGAGATAAAAACTGCAGTCAAATTTTTTTTGTATCTTTGCCAAATATTTATTTCAATTAAACGCTAACGTATATGCACCATAAAATTACACGCAAAAAACTAATTCTCATACAGCTACATTGATAAAAAAAAAAAGAAATATTCAGAAAAATTCTGATGGCAGGAATGCAAAGAATTTTTTTTTTTTGCCTGGTTCTTAAGGGGTTAAAGAATTACAGCAGAGACATCACCAGTAACACACAGTAAATGTAGAGGCATCTCTGAGTTTAGATGATGCAAAAGATTTGCCTGCAGTCCTATGGAAATACACAATTACTATTGTGATGTTACATTGAGTTGTGCTGTATGACAAACTCAGCTCTACTACATCCGTGTCTGATTGAGGGTCAGTTGGGGTTGGTAACGTCAATCTTCACATCCTGCAGCCCGTGGTCACTAGACACAGTCAATGTACCATGATGTTCTTTCGGCCAAGGCCTTGAGCATTTAGAATTGTCACCAATTCTCTTTGAAAACCTAAAATTTTCCAGAACGCAGAACTTTTTAATGAGAACTCGGAGGCACTTTCTTTGCACTAATGAAGGGAAACATTTCATTGGTTGTGTCAGATCTTCCATTAAAAGAATCCTCCAGGCCTGTACTTCTTAAACATAGTGACAGTCTCACTGTAACTTATACGGCTGTAAACTGTCTGTTAACCTCCCCAATTTCATTGCCCTGACACCTAGAGGGCATAATGTAATCAAAAACTCTTCTCGCTGCTTTGACGCACAATGAAGTCTTAACTGCTGGGGATATGAAGTGTAGCAGCATTTGATCTACTCTGGGAGTCATTATTTTTATAATACAAGTTCTGTACAGGCATTAGTTGCCTTTCATTTCTGGAAATGTTGATGATTGATAGAAAGGGTTGACAACTTTCTGGATGTAGCAGAGCTAAATTTGTCATTTAACTTTTCTGAGGCTGCATTGTTTGAGCATTGATATTTACCAGCAGTCCTATGTCAAACTAAAGAATATACATTGTGTTATTATGAGGAACTGGTGTCCTAATATAAAGGGGTCTGTCTCTATGACAGCTTCCGTTTAAAGGAACACTCCAGGCGCAACACACAGTGTATCAGTCTTGTCTCGGTGTGTTCCTTTAAGGACAATCTTGAGATTTAGTCTAGTGGTGTTATTTTATAATGTAGTTTCACCAAACCTATAAGGAAATTGCTTAAATTAAAATCATTGTCATAGCTAAATAATCACATATGTGAATTGTCACCCAGCTTTCCCAGACTCCTGCACAACAAATTTGCCTAGTTACACAAATAAACACCCCCCTCCCATCTGCATGTTACTTCATAACTGGGCGGATTTGTCATTCAGGACTCTAGGAAAGATGAGTAACAATTTCTTTCACATCTGTAATGGGGTCATATTTGTTGTCACCCATCTTTCCCAGACTCCTGAGCCACAAATTTGCCTAGTTACAAAAATAAACATCCCAGGTCGGCGTATCACTTTATAACTGGGCGGATTTGTCATTCAGGACTCTAGGAAAGATGAGTAACAATTTCTTTCACATCTGTAATGGGGTCATATTTGTTGTCACCCATCTTTCCCAGACTCCTGAGCCACAAATTTGCCTAGTTACAAAAATAAACATCCCAGGTCAGCGTATCACTTTATAACTGATTTGCCATTCAGGACTCTGGGAAAGTTGAGTGACAATTAATATAACAGCTATTATAGGGTCATATTAGTTGTCACCCAGCTTTCCCAGTAGACTAGAAATAACTTAAGGACTCCGCATAGACACCTAAATCCTATTGGTTCTCTCCTGTCACGTGACCGCTGCTGCTGCCTGTATTTTAAATACTTGTCACACTCATCAACCTGCAAGGAATTTCTGTAATATCAGATAATTTTTGAATCAAAATGAAGAAATGAGTTTGCAGGAATAATGACTCTCGTAACACAGCTGCCGAGTGTTTTGCTGCTGAGATGTGACATGGAACGGGCATTGCCACCTCTCTTTTGAGGTGTAGATGAAGGTCACGCAAGGTGGCGGATGCAGTAATTACCCATTATCCAGGGGTCCGCAAGGCCATACTCTGTACTAAAGATGTGGAACAGATTGTCACATACATCACATTACTAGCTGCACTCCTATCATCCTGTACATCTTCACTGCAAGATATCTTTTAAACAGGCATAGAATAAAACGTCCTATTTTCTTCGATTATTACACACTGATGTAGTAGAGCTGAGTTTGTTATTTGGCACAACATGGAAAATCGGAATAATCTTATCACAGTGCAAAACAAAAACAGTTTAAATGAAGCTCAACTTCTTCTGTAGGGAGATGTAGCAGAGTTGAGTTTTGTTGGAATGTGACAGAAAACCGACACAATCAAGGGGAGGTACATGCAAATTTCATGCATATGTTGTCCTTGGTCAGATTCGAACCCTGGATCCCAGAGTTTCCATTGGATTTCTTGTATATCTACTTCTCACAAAACTCTGCTTTCCACAAACAGTCAAATTTAGCAAAATTGCAGCCAATTTTAATGAAAAGACAAAACTTATTAGTAAATGAGTCCACAATGAGAGTTGTAGTCCCAACACAATCTACTTTCAGCTAAGCGCATGTTGAATTATTGGAGGATAAAAATGTAAGGTCATGAGTAAGAGTTTTTAGATTTGTGAATTTTAAAATGTGAACGATAAAAATAGAGCAGAGACGCTCACCAAGAAAATTCCAATATTTTTGGATTGGTTCTATCTATCTATCTATCTATCTATCTATCTATCTATCTATCTATCTATCTATCTATCTATCTATCTATCTCTCTCTCATATCTATCTATCTGTCTGTCTGTCTATCTGTCTATCTGTCTGTCTGTCTGTCTGTCTGTCTATCTATCTATCTATCTATCTATCTATCTATCTATCTATCTATCTATCTATCTATCTATCTATCTATCTATCTATCTATCTATCTATCTATCTATCTATCTCTCTCTCTCTCATATCTATCTATCTATCTATCTATCTATCTATCTATCTATCTATCTATCTATCTATCTATCTATCTATCTATCTATCTATCTATCTATCTATCTATCTATCTATCTATCTATCTATCTATCTATCTATCTCTCTCTCATATCTATCTATCTATCTATCTATCTATCTATCTATCTATCTATCTATCTATCTATCTATCTATCTATCTATCTATCTATCTATCTATCTATCTATCTATCTATCTATCTATCTATCTGTCTGTCTGTCTGTCTGTCTGTCTGTCTGTCTGTCTGTCTGTCTATCTATCTATCTATCTATCTATCTATGGATGAGGCGAGATGTTTACCAAGAACATACTAATATTTTTGGTTGATTCTGGCAATAACAACACTTTTTGGAAATAGTGGTGTAGCTAAGGATCTGTAAAATTCATAATATTTAAAAATGGGGAAGGTATAGAAAATACTCTAGATTGGTAAGGGCTGTTCAAATCCCCCATAGAGGTTATGAGAGACAAGAAAGGGGTAAGAAAGTATGGCCAGTAGGGGCAAAACCAGATTATTATTTTTTTCAACAAGGGTTTGAACCCTTCAAAACTGTCTTGGATAAAGAGAGTGGAAGCCAGGCCAGAAGTAACATACACAATGAAGTTTATATAGTCTGTGGACGACCACCTTCTCAGCCCATGTTCTATAAACTTTCTGTCTAAAATAAACTCTGCAGATGGTTCTCTTAGACTAAACAATTTTAGGAGAGGTCATGGTTGGGTGAGCATGAAGACTGTCCTCGAGTAAGGTGGTCTGCACAGAGATGAGTCTGGGAGTCTAATTCCGCTGTCATCTTCTTTCTCTCTAAATTACCAAGAGCCATTGAATGAAAGGTAGAGCTGAGACTGTTATCTTATCCACAGACACAGTCCTCATCCTGCGCCTCGTCAAATGGTGGCTCTAGATTCCCTGTGACACTTTTCTTTGAGAGAATCCTCCGTCTGCCGCGTTTCGCAGATTTTTATAGAAACCCTTTTCAAATTGAATTTAAAAAGTGCAGAGCAAAAATCTTCCTCTTAGTTTGTGGCCACTTGATTGCACTCTCTGCTGCGGGAGAAATATGTGCATATATATAAATTCAGACAGGAAGACTGAATACTGTGTGTGGTCTCATCAGTCCTGAGGTCTTAGGTGACTTCATGTAGAAGTCATTGTAGCCCCTGCCACCAGCTAACGCATTTCAATTTCAGGTTTTTAGGTTTTGTCTTAAGTTAACTGTTTGATGTATTTTGGGCAATGTATGGTATTCACTAAGGAGTTTTGCTTTAATTACTTGAAACACGCAGAGGTAGGGACTTTGTACTTATTTCTAATGACACGCCCCTGCTTAGATAAAAGAGCATGATAGAGATAAGAAAATGAGTCACATGGGGACATGGACTAATGCAGGCAATGTATAGTATTCACTAAAGACTTTTGCTTTAATTACTTGTTACATGCAGAGGTAGGAACGTTATACTTATTTCTAATGACACGCCCATGCTTAGATAAAAGAAAGTGATAGAGTTAAGAAAATGAGTCACATGGGGACATGGACTAATACAGGCAATATATGATATCGACTAAGTAGTTTTTCTTTAATTACTCGTTAGATGCAGAGGTAGGGACTTTGTACTTATTTCTAATGACACGCCCCTGCTTAGATAAAAGAGAGTGATATAGATAATAAAATTAGCCCAATGGGGACATGGACTAATACAGGCAATATATGGTATCGACTAAGTCGTTTTTCTTCAATTACTTGTTACATGCAGAGGTAGGGACTTTGTACTTATTTCAAATGACACACCCCTGCTTAGATAAAAGAGAGCAATAGAGAAAGGAAAATTAGCTGAATGGGGACATGGACTAATGCAGGCAATGTATAGTATTCACTAAAGACTTTTGATTTAATTACTTGTTACATGCAGAGGTAGGAACGTTATACTTATTTCTAATGACACACCCCTGCTTAAATAAAAGAGGGCAATTGAGATAGGAAATGTAGCCCCATGGGGACATGGACTAATGCAGGCAATATATGGTTTTGGCTAGATAGTTTGATTTACTTACTTAATTTTTACATACAGGGGAGGGGGAGCTGGTCTTCCTCAGGGTACGCCCCTGCTTAGATTAAATGTCTTCCTATGTAATTAGGCCTAGTGTATAAAAGCATATTAGAGATAGAGAAATTAACCCCCTGGGGACAGAGACTAAAGCAGGGAAACGTAAGGCATTAACTAAATATGTTTGATTTACTTACATGCAGAGGAGGGAGGGGGGCTTGTCCTCCTCGTGGCACACCCCTGCTTAAAATCTCCTTATGAAACTGGCTTTAGCATTGTGCATAGTGCATTAGAGAGAAAGGAAAATTACCGAGGAGTCTACAAAATGGACTAAATGCCCCAAAGCAAAAATCAGAATGAGGCCTCTGTCTTGTTTTTGGTTTGCACCCCTTGCATCCTTGCACAGTAGGGACCGCTGCTTGTCAGGTTTCTTTATTGCCATCACTTCTAATACAAAAAGGCAGTTTGAAGCTTAGACCAACACCCCCACTTTTTTTTGTTAGTACCACTGTGTCTATGTAGAGGAACATCCTTGTATAGCATGACATTGCCCATAGGGATAGGGATAGGTGTCAAACCGCTTCCCTCACCATTGGCCCTATAGCAAATATAGGGAAAATGTGTACATTAGTAGTGGTAAAAGCAAAATTTGTATACAGCGCTGCATAATATGTTGGCGCCATATAAATAATGTGCTATAAATACAGTACAGGGGTGAGCGAGGAGTTTTACTACTTTTTTTTCTCATTTTCTATGATTGATTTGGCCTTTCTACAGAGTTCATCACAGCTTGAAAGTGACACAGAAACATGGAAAGTGGCATATTTTATTTTTCGATACTTTAAAATAAGAAAACTGCTGGTAAAATGTTTGTGTACGAGGCTCTATTCCTGCCCTGCTCCCCTTAGATTTACATGCTCTAAAACTGAGCAGAAAGGATTCAAGTCCCCAGAGTTTGACACATAGAAAGGATGTGAAACAAGCAAAAGCGTTCAATCCAGAATCACTTCACCATTTATTTTCACCGCCATGTTTATTGCAAGAAGGTGAAGGATCACTAAATATTGACTGCAATCATCTCCTGGTAGAAGAGAGCGAGCATTAAAGATTTATCATTCAACAAAAGATCCTCATGTGTTATTATTAACAGTTCTGGAACCAAACGCTTTGTAAACATTAAACAAAGTCATCCATCTATCTATCTATCTATCTATCTATCTATCTATCTATCTATCTATCTATCTATCTATCTATCTATCTATCTATCTATCTATCTATCTATCTATCTCATATCTATCTATCTATCTATCTATCTATCTATCTATCTATCTATCTATCTATCTATCTATCTATCTATCTATCTATCTATCTATCTATCTATCTATCTATCTATCTATCTATCTCATATCTATCTATCTATCTATCTATCTATCTATCTATCTATCTATCTATCTATCTATCTATCTATCTATCTATCTATCTATCTATCTGTCTGTCTGTCTGTCTGTCTGTCTGTCTGTCTGTCTGTCTATCTATCTATCTATCTATCTATCTATCTATCTATCTATCTATCTATCTATCTATCTATCTATCTATCTATCTATCTATCTATCTATCTATCTATCTATCTATCATCTATCTATCTATCATCTATCTATCTATCATCTATCTATCTATCTATCTATCTATCTATCTATCTATCTATCTATCTATCTATCTATCTATCTATCTATCTATCTATCTATCTATCTATCTATCTATCTATCTATCTATCTCATATCTATCTATCTATCTATCTATCTATCTATCTATCTATCTATCTATCTATCTGTCTGTCTGTCTGTCTGTCTGTCTGTCTGTCTGTCTGTCTGTCTGTCTATCTATCTATCTATCTATCTATCTATCTATCTATCTATCTATCATCTATCTATCTATCTATCTATCTATCTATCTATCTATCTATCTATCTATCTATCTATCTATCTATCTATCTATCTATCTATCTCATATCTATCTATCTATCTGTCTGTCTGTCTGTCTGTCTGTCTGTCTGTCTATCTATCTATCTATCTATCTATCTATCTATCTATCTATCTATCTATCTATCTATCTATCTATCTATCTATCTATCTATCATCTATCTATTTCTAGACCATGTATCAGATACAAAAGCTTAGAAATGCAAATTCCCTGAGTAGACTATGCTATCCTAGGTCTCTATTCGAAAGACTGACATAAAGTAATATGTCTTTAATATTTTTCTACTATTTTAGCCTTGATTCCTGCCAGTAATTCCGAGGGATAATGGATTAATGAACATTATTAAATTTGAGTCATCCATTAGTACCTCATGGACATGTTACCAATATGTTTCCATTTCTGTCTTGAAACCACTTTAGCATTTGATGCCTGTGGAACATTATATCTATAGGGAAGCAAATTAATAATACAAAAATATACAGCAAGTAATGGAAAACCACCAGGACCACAAGGATCTGTATGATGTGCATCACAATATTGATCACATGCCAATGTATTAACTATAATAGATATTTTTTAAATAACCCACAAAGACCCTAAAGTATTAATTTGTCAGTAGCTTGGCCTAAGTACAGCTCAGGAGGATTGCGTTCAGCCAGCTTCTGCAGTGGGGTTGAAAACTATATTAAAAAATTATAAACCAGAGATGTGGCCCCTGAGCAGTAATGGCTATGGGCCCCTTACCGGCCTCCATAAATATAATATACATGACGCAAGCTAACACAACATAAACTTTAATGCAACAGACTGCAGAATACAAAATCTGTAATAGCACTGCACCCCTAATCTTCCTTTTGGCTCCTCAGACATCAGGGAACGGTTGTGACCGCTGCCTCTGCACCCCCTATAGTTACACCCCTGAGCATATGATATTCTCTTTGCTATGAGAGAATGGAAGGACTGTGTGTGATAGAATTTGCTTCCAGTCAATAGAAATCCTCGTACAAGTTCTACCTGATCTAATACATTGGGGCAGATAATGTGATTGCCCATTGACCGTGTCGTAAAACGAGCCAACATTTTTGCTAATGTCGCATCAATTTTTACAAATGCTTGCAATCCACTAGACACTGGGGTGTGGCTAAGCTAGAAGGGGTGTGGCTTAAAAGTGCCAAAATTTGGTGCAAATAAGTGAAACAAGAGTATAAGGATAAGTAAGTGCCTACCATGTCTAATAAGATGCACCAAATTTATCATATAGCGTGCACAACTCTGAAAAATGTGGCGCGTCTTCCGACTGCCTGGTCTAAGTTTAGTCTCTCTAAATGTTTTACAGTTTTATTAAATTTGCCACATTGACCCCATCCAAAAATTTGTGCATGGTTGGCGTCAGCACGAGGCAAACTGGCAGATGTAAAGGTCCACTGGGCTTGGGTGGCCCTGGTAGCGAGCGCTGTTCTTGTCATGTCAAATATGGGCTTGAGAGGGGGTCTTTGTGACTGCTACCCAAGGGTCTACATACACCTTGAACTGGCCCTTTGTGTGTGTGTGTGTGTGTGTGTGTGTGTGTGTGTGTGTGTGTGTGTGTGTGTGTGTGTTATTTTCTGTCTTTTTTCTGCTCTGTCAGCTATTTGCTAAACATAGACAGTATAAGTAAGGTCCCCTATTACTGTAATAATAATAATATTAAAGGGTAACTAAACGTTCATCATAGCGCTCCGACAGCTTAAACAGCAATAGTGTTAAAGGCTCTTCTGTGACCCTTATTGATGCCGTATAAGCCATTGAAAAACTCTGTACCTTAAAGTAAATGTCCACCCTGAAGTATAATTTTGTTTTTCTTTAATCTAAAAAGGTTCAAAACTTCTTAACATATCTTTATAGCGGTTGGATCCCCATTTTTTGGATAAAGAGCTCTAAATCTTTCACATAAACACAGAGGTAAATCTGACCACCTTCAGCCGCCACTAGAGGGAGCTGAGCTTACTGCATACTGTTATACCTTAAACTCAATTGTAAATCAGTATGCAATATGCTCCTAGGCTCCCTCTAGTGGGGGCTTCAGGTAGTCAGAATGTTATCTTTCTAATCTAAATCTATGTAGGGGATTTGGAGCTCTGTGTCTTGTCCTTCGCTTCTTCCTAACATTATACTCACTCACGCACACGGACAGATTTCCGCACGTTTTTTACGTGCCTAAATCTGTCACGCTCGTGTCAATGTAGTCTTAGTGTAAGAACTTGGATTTGGATTTAAGAATCCTCGAGTCCAATAAGCAAGCAAGTGATTTAATGGGAAGGAAAACATTTCCTTGACATTCTGGTTATGATGCTGGAGAGAAGGGAAACTCAGCTGTAAGTGCTTTGAGATAAGGCACAAGCCTGCGCTATTACCACGGAGGGAGGAATTGATTAACAGTACCACACTTCATTAACATTGCTGTTTCTCAATCATAATAATTGTGCCTCTTTCTGAAAACATCGAGTGTAACTGGTTTTATTTCAAGCAAATCAATCTAATGTGTTGAAATTTACATAATTCCCCCTCATTGCATTTATCAGACGGCATACTTTTAGATTACATTGTCTGCATAATCTGTAATCAAAGTGTTAAGAGCACAAAGTTTATTCATTTGCTTCAGCTTGTGGTGCGATATTAACATAATATGCTGCAGTTTCCACTTTTTATCCTGTGCCCATTATGCCACTTTAATATGACCCTTTTGTGTGGCAATCACTATAGTATATTTCAATAAACCACCCAAGCCTCTTATGTTAGGTATATACCTGCTATTTGCTTATGTGCAAGAAATTGTGGGTCCATAATTTCTCCAACAGGGTAATTTGGCAGCAAATAGCATAATATAAGGGTAAAGTTGAGCAGTGGAAATCAGGAATATAGAAAAAATAATAAAGGCTTTGTCATTTCCAGATACTCTATTAAGGAATTGTAATTTAAGTGGTGCCCATGACCCTAATATTATTAGTAAGGGCAGAAAATGTCTACCAAGGGGATGGCATACTCTGGAGGACCTGACATTACATGAATGGTTTATTGATCAGATTGGTGGGCAGCATGCAATGCTTCATTTCCCCTGTGGTGGCGCTGCAGAAGAATTGTACACTTGCTACTAGGATCCCTAGCAGATTACAGATGGGTCCCAACAGAGAGATACTTAGCAATCCAAAATCTAGGGATCCTTCTAACAAAAAGGGATTTGTCATCCCCCTTTAAATAATCAGCAAGTCCCTTTAAATACAGAATTCATCGGCAAAGTTGTCGAATGTCAGAGTTATATTTGCAAACTTCAACCAATATCTCTACATGCACCACACCACACCAGCGGTCTCTTACCTGTAGCTCTCTATCTATTGCGAGACTACAACTCCCAGCATATGCGAGATGTAGTTTTCTTGTTGTATTCTTGATATTACTTTGAAATTAAAACCCTAATAAAACCAATACTCTCCGTGTAAAATATATATATTGTTACTCCTTGTGTCTTCTACCTTAAATATTTCTATCTTGACTTTACAATTGGGTAGTTTTCTAGCAGAAGCTTAAGACAACAAGGTACAGTGCATGGTCTACATGATCTAGCCTTGCAAGTGGGTATGACTCAGGTTGAATGTACTGAAGGGGTTACCAATTTTTGGTGCGGCAAAACAAATTCTGTTCAGTGGAAAAAAAGAACAATGCTGTTGGAAAAGTTCCATGAAATGAAATAATAACAGAAGCAGAACAGATGTTGAAGGGTGTTAGAAGGTTTCCTTTAAAGGGGCACTCAGAGCGAAACTCAGGGGCGGAGGGGGCAGTGCATGGCACTTTTGAATAGTTTGAGTCCCTGTGTCATGTTCTGCCCCCTCAGAGACATCACGCCTAACAGTCTATTAGTTTTTCCCGAAGTGTTCCTCTAAGTGTGGTCAAGTGGATATCAACTCATGACAAGCTTATGGAGAGTGTTACGCCAGAATACCTTGTCTTCAGTTCTTCTCAATGGTGCGGTTGTGATTTCTGTGATGTATCCTTTCATCTTCTCACTGGTCCTCCTTTTTTCCTCCACATTTTTTCAAGTATAATTGACTTTTCCAATGAGTTGAGGCTTGTCATAATGTGTCCTAAATAAGATAAAGTGTTTTTAGGCTCAAGAAAGACAGGCCATCATCCTTTTCCCCCACCCCGTATCGCCTGTTACCACCTCAATGATTCCTTACCAATGTGTTCTACACTCGTGGTCTGGTTGCTCAACATGGTTAGATGAAATCCTGGCGAGAGCTTCATCTTCAATTATTATACGCTCTACTCTCTTCTCACTTTACCCCAGAATAGACCATGTTTTGTCTTCAACACAAGGTCAAGTCTGCTTTGGGCGGGTCTCTTGTGTTTCATGTAGAGGTTAGACTTGACTTGGTCAATTATCCATTTGGCCATCTTCATGGTCATAGCATCAAACATCTGCCAAGATATACCATAGTAGCACAAACATGATCATGGTAGACATTGATGTCTGTCTTACGGACATGTCAATCCTAAGCTTCTATACCTTTAACGAAAAAACGACTGTGAGTATTTGAAACTCACATTTTGCCTTCCACAAGTCGGAGTGGCACAATTGCATTTCATCTAAGTTCTGAGCATTTTGCCTGAAGATTTCTCTAGTGTCTTGGGACAATTTTGATGTTTGAATAAGGTGAACTATATCAAAATTGGCACTTGTGTTTCCTGCAAAGACGAGCAGAATATTATGAGTTGGTTGCGATAACAAGGCGAAGCTTCTCGAAGAAACTCTATTATATGGTTAAAACATTGAGTGTCCTGAATATTGCAACTTTCCGTGTCTTCCAGCTCTATCAAATTCTAAACAATATTATCTGGAATTATGATGACAGTATCTAGCTATTAGTGAGGTGAGAATAAGCCTAAGGTAGCCATATACCTTAGATGGCTGTCGGCTGACTGCTCATTTGGCCGACAGCTATTGTGGGAGAGTCCGAAGACTCAAAATCGGTGGGTTCGGCCGATGTTCATGTAATGTGTATGGGCACCTCTACAATATACAAATAAAGCTGGCCATAGACGTAAGATGGCAGGCCTGTCATACATGAAGACTCAATGCATGGGTGTGAATATTTATTCATTGTAAGTGTTGGGGGGTGTTGTCTTGTTATATCAGTAGAACTAGTAGCCATTGGCCATTTGGGTTCCTATTGTGATATTTGCTCTCACAGCTTCCATGGCTATCTTTATGTACATTTTATTATACCTAAGATAACAGAGATTAGGTATGGATATCGGCAAACACCACTGGGCAAGAAGTAAATTAGAAATCCTTGCCAAAGCGTGAAGAAGGTTTCATATTACTTTAATGGTGTTTTTAGTCTGTAAAGTTATTTAAAAAAAGTATGTAAACCTTTGAGGGCATTTAAAAAAAGAAATAAAAAAACAGATTAGTCAGTGTGTTTAGTGTAACTTTGTATTCAGTCCTTATTAAAAAGTCATTTTACTTTTGGAGATACAGCTGTTCTTTATTGTCAATACAGAACAGCTGTATCACTCGTTTTAAACTGAATCCGTCAGTCCCGCGGACCTGACAGGTTCAGTGTCGACGGGTTCATATCTAATAGATCGCAACTAAGTTATGAACACAGACACGCAGGACCCGCCCGAGGACCAGATGTCCACTATGATTTATACAATTTTACTGTCGGAAATAAAAAATAAATTTGAGGGACCGCTGTGGCCCACCCACTTTTAGGAAATTAGACCCCTTACCGCAAGGTGCGGAGGACAGTGTAAATGCATTTTTGCAACTTTTCTACACCAGAGAACAGGGTTGATAAATTTTACCCATAATATACTGTAATCCTTTTTTTTTATTCTCATGACCCAAGGGTTGAAATCACTTTTTTCACACTTGATACGATTAACAGAACCTTTGTAAGTACTAACAAAATCTATCCAGGGATCACACATTGGAACTTAGCTGATAAGATGTGAAATCCAATTATCAGGAGACCTGAAGATATTTTTTTTTCCTACAAAACATCATTCTGAGCTTTCTTCTACAAGTCTAAGGAAGAAAGCCAAGCACTTATAGAATGGCGCTAGTCCTTTCCCACCATGACTTACAATGGAGCATAGTCTTCAAATTCTCTTTCACCGGAGAGGAGCTTCTCACATGGTCATAGTTAACCCCATTCGAAGCAATATACTTTCTATGACCTGGGAAGCGGAAGAAATATGAGTGTCAGCTACTGTATGTGCACATTTTTTGGCTCCCAAAAATATTTTTTACTACTGAAATTGAAGGGTTGCAGTGGCAGCTTAGATTTGGAAAATCTGAGTTGTCCCACTTTTTTTTTGAATGGTTTGGAGCAGCACCGTGGCTCAACACCCATTGATTAACATTGTTGCCTTGCAGAACTGGGGCGCTGGGTTAAGATCCCACCAAGGAGAATATGTTCATGGAGTTTGTATGTTCTCCAGTGCTTGTGTGGGTTTCATCAGGGTACTCCAGTTCCCTACCACACTCCAAAAATACCCATAGATTTGTGAATCAATGACGTTCCCGCTCTTATATCCACATCAAAGTCATCTTCTGACATGTCCCTATGAAATTAACCTTTTGAAGCCACTACAATAAGGCCAACAAGATATCTTGCTCTTTGCAGGGGGGTGACCCAAACAGCTTCAGATTTTGGCAATTTTTGGTTTCATGTACAATACGGGCAGTTGACAGCTGCCTGCACCCACCACATCGTGCCGAAAATAATAGAAAAGTGACATGAGTGTAGTATTTCCTACATGCACCATGAAGCCCTCAAACAACTTTTATTCTCCATCCAGTCCAAATGATATCCCTGAGGACAAAGCTTCAGAAAGAACGTCTTAGACTTACCATACATATTTTTATACTCGGAAAAGAAGCTCAAAAACAAGACCTCTTCAGCTTCATTGCGCATTACGAGCCAAGTAAACTTTCGCCCTGTGCAGACAGACTGAGTGGAATACACAGACTAGGTTAGAAACCAGTCTTGACACTGGCTTGGGTCATGCTCCGAATACCGAGTGGGTAGTGCATTGATTCACAGGAATGCCATTTGAATTAAAGTTCCTCGGCTCTTCAAGACAGAAGTCTATTAAAATTCTCCCTCACCCTCTTCATTGAGTCAGTCAACTTGTCTGCACACTTTCCAGTACCGTTAGGTTCTTATATTTGCTAAATGATACTCAATAGTCATAGCATTATAGACTACCAGAGACCAGCATGGTATAATTTAGGCAATAATTTCCAGCCCACTTTGGCAGATAAGAGGTTAAACAAGGAACCTGGGATAACACCTGTTAAAAGACATCACAGCTGCGGTACGGGAGGTGTTGCTAAGCAACTTCCGAAATTTACAAGGCAGCCTGCCTAGCTGAGGGAATATAAAAGTTCTCCGAGTGACTACAGGAAACTCTTTTTATTTGACTGCAGATTTGATACCATTGGGGGTGTATTATTATTATGCAGCTATTTATACCATTCCAAAGTGATGTGTGCTTACATGGCTGGCAGCACGGAGATGAATGGCTTTGAAATGTACTGAAGACCCATCAGAAGGGAGGATTGGGGAATGCAACTGGAATGAGGATTTGTGTTCGTATGCAAATGTCTCCCCAAAGATTGCCATTTGTATCGTCTTTATTCTGTGGGTGATGCGTGCCGGTCTTAATACGCAGTTGGATTAGAGGTCATGGAAGGTCATATCCTTGACATATAGGAATCTAGTTATTAATTGTTGTCATCTGATTATAAAACATCTTTCTTACATTTATTAAGTTATTATATACCGTGTATACTAAAAGGAGCAGCTGATTAAACAGAATCAATAGTTAAGTCCCCTCCCAAAATGAAAATTGCTAATTTGATTGATAGAGCTGTGTCTCCTGACCTTACTTCTACTTTAGGTGTCCTAGATCAGTGTTTCTCAATGTCCCTAAGCCAAGTACCCCTAAAAAAAGGACATCATAGTAGCACTAAGGCTATACACATACTGTAATGTCCGTGGCTGCGTGCTGTCAGCTCCAATCCCCTCCTGACAGCCGCAGCCACGAGTCGGCAAGTGCTGGCCCCAGCCTCCTCCTCAGGAGACGCCAGCGCCCGCTTCCACTCACCTCAGCCGGATACGGCCCAGTGGGTCCACAGACCCTTCGTGACACATACATTGTGCTGCCTATTATAAGTGCAGCATGAGCACAGTGTGAGTGCCCTCTAGAGGTAAGGTGTGTATCCCTGGGGTACACGTACCACAAGTGGAGATCCCAGGTTCTAGATAGCCCATACAGCCTTTCCGATGTTGGTGCTTGGGAAGTTTTGGTGGCACATCTTCTCTACTACCTCTGTCAAAGGACTGGCAGTTCTGCGGGTTCATGTTATGCTATACAGGATTCACATTACTACTAAATCTGGAGAAGAAAGGTTTATGCTCTGAAGCATGGAGGATCACCAGTAGGTCATTTTGATATGGGGTCAATTTCTCTTTGTGGAGACTTCGTAGAGACTATGATAGAATATAAACAAGGATCATTCATGGAAATAATAATAAATAATTTTCTGAAATATCATAAAGATGACATACAGATAATGATGGTGTGGGTCAACGAGCATGGACTCACTGTTATAGATGTAGGGTCCTTCTGAGAAAGTCTGAACCTGTTTGGAACCCCTTGTTGGAGATATAGACTAACGGGTTTGTTCCATGTTCTTCAGTAATTCTACCATGGAGACCACTCTGCTTGTTTATATGCAGTGCTATGGAAGAGGTATGGTTGATTCATTGAATGACTTCCAAGAGGTCTGGATGCCTTTCTTGATAGCCATAATATTACAAGTTAGCGCTAGTAGATGCTGTAGACGGGTTGTTGATCTATGGATATATTGGTAATTCCTTCCCCCTAATTTAAGGCAATTAGCAACTATCTTGTTGAGGTTATTTTGCCCTCCTTGGGATCAACACTCTACGACAATGGTCTGCACCTTACAGCTTTCCAGAGGTTGCAAAAAGTCCATCAAGTTTAACTTATTATTCCACAGTAGTGATGTACAATGTTTGACTTTCCAGCTGTTGTGAGACTACAACTCATGGCATGTTAGGAGTTGTATGTAATGGTGGGGGGGGTAGGGAAACGGACAAGTGAGCCCTAATCTACCCGCCACTCTGTCCCTGCCTACTTGCAACGACCCGCCCTAGGCGACGGGGTACAACTGGGCGGCGGTCCCTGCGCTCAGTAAGTGCATGACAAACACGACAAACAAACAAGGGAATACAAGCAAGGGGAATGGGGAGTTGCTCGCGGAAACACCGTGAGCAACAGAGTAGTGAACGAGCCGAGTCAAGCCAGGAGAGTGCGAGGTACAAAGCGAAAAGCAGAAGAGTAGTCGGTAAGCCGGGGTCTGTATGGAGCAGGATCAGAAAGTAGCAGGAGCTGTAGCTGGGCCAGGAAACCTCAAGGAAAGAATTCACAAGCACAGATGGACAGGAAGAGCAGGCTTAAATAGACCGAGGGCGGGAGCTAGCTGAGTCTGGCCAGGTTGCGATAGGCTCTCCCACTCCTAAGCCTGCCAGCCTGAGTGGAGGAAGCTGGTGTCTGTCTCAGGGATGTACACTCAGGTGTAGACTGATTAATTCTGGGAATTAACCCCGAAGCAGTGCCTGGCAGATCCTTTACAGTACCCCCCCTTTTATGAGGGGCCACCGGACCCTTTCTAAGTGGACCTGGCTTACTGGGGAAACGCAGGTGGAACCTCCTGACCAATACCCCAGCGTGAACATCCCGGGCGGGTACCCAAGTCCTCTCCTCGGGCCCGTATCCTCTCCAATGGACCAGGTACTGGAGGGAGCCTTGGACCATCTTGCTGTCCACGATCCTGGCCACCTCAAATTCCACCCCCTCAGGGGTGAGGACGGGAACAGGAGGTTTCCTCGAGGGGGCCAAGGACGGGGAGCAGCGTTTCAGGAGGGAGGCATGAAACACGTTGTGTATACGAAAAGACGGGGGTAACTCCAGCCGGAAAGAGACAGGACTGAGGACCTCAATGACCTTATACGGCCCAATAAACCGGGGAGCAAACTTTTTGGACGGAACCTTGAGACGCAAGTTCCTGGATGACAACCACACCAGATCCCCGACCACAAACAGGGGGTTAGCAGAACGTCTTCTATCGGCCTGAGCCTTCTGTATGCTCTGGGACGCCTCTAGGTTCTTCTGAACCTGGGCCCAGACTGTGCACAGATCCCGATGAACGACCTCCACCTCGGGATTGTTGGAACAACCAGGTGAAACGGAGGAGAACCGTGGATTAAACCCAAAATTACAGAAAAAGGGAGAGACCCCTGACGAGTTACTGACCCGGTTATTAAGGGAAAATTCGGCGAGGGGAATGAAAGAAACCCAATCAAATTGACAGTCAGAGACAAAACATCTTAAGTATTGTTCTAGAGACTGATTAGTCCTCTCCGTTTGGCCATTGGTTTCAGGATGGAAAGCAGAGGAGAAGGACAGATCAATCCCCAACTTATTACAGAAGGCTCTCCAAAACAATGAAACAAATTGTACCCCCCTGTCAGAAACAATATTGACGGGGACCCCATGGAGACGCAGGATGTGTTTGATAAACAAGGTAGCCAACGTCTTGGCGTTGGGTAGTTTCTTGAGGGGCACAAAGTGGCACATTTTACTGAAGCGGTCTACCACCACCCACACCACCGACTTGCCTTGGGATGGAGGCAAATCGGTGATAAAATCCATGGAGATATGTGTCCAAGGTCTCTGGGGAATGGGCAACGAACGCAGTAAGCCCGCTGGTCGGGACCTGGGAGTCTTGGACCTGGCACAAACCTCACAGGCGGCGACGTAGGCCTTAACGTCTTTAGACAAACCAGGCCACCAATAATTTCTGGTAATGAGGTGTTTGGTACCCAGGATGCCTGGATGGCCAGATAGTGCGGAGTCGTGATTTTCCCTAAGTACCCTTAGCCGGAATTGCAGGGGAACAAACAGCTTGTTCTCAGGAAGGTTCCCAGGAGCTGAACCTTGATCAGCAGCAATTTCAGAGACTAAATCGGACTCGATAGAGGAAATGACTATACCTGGAGGCAAAATACAAACAGGATCTTCCTCCGAAGGAGGGCTGGCCATGAAGCTACGCGACAGTGCATCCGCCTTAATATTTTTAGACCCGGCCCTATAGGTAACCAAAAAATTGAATCTGGTAAAGAATAGTGCCCACCGAGCTTGTCTCGGGTTTAGCCTCCGGGCAGATTCTAGGAAAACCAGATTCTTGTGGTCGGTAAGGACCGTTACCTGGTGCCTAGCCCCCTCCAGGAAGTGGCGCCACTCTTCAAATGCCCATTTAATGGCTAAAAGTTCGCGGTTGCCAATATCATAGTTACACTCCGTGGGCGAAAACTTCCTAGAAAAGTAAGCACAGGGGCGGAGATGGGTGAGGGAGCTGGTACCCTGGGACAAGACGGCCCCCACTCCCACCTCGGACGCGTCAACCTCCACAATAAATGGCTCCCTTTGGTTGGGCTGAACCAGCACGGGGGCCGAGATAAAGCACTTCTTGAGGGTCTCAAAAGCCTGGACGGCCTCAGGGGGCCAATGGAGGACATCAGCACCCTTGCGAGTGAGGTCCGTAAGAGGCTTAGCGACGACCGAGAAGTTAGCAATAAATCTCCTGTAATAGTTAGCGAACCCCAAAAAACACTGTAGCGCTTTCAGGGAGGCAGGTTGGACCCATTCAGCCACAGCCTGAACCTTGGCAGGGTCCATGCGGAATTCATGAGGAGTGAGGATTTGACCTAAAAATGGTATCTCCTGTACCCCAAATACACATTTTTCGATTTTGGCAAACAGTTTGTTTTCTCGAAGGACCTGGAGCACTTTCCTGACATGCTCTATGTGGGAGGACCAGTCCCTGGAAAACACCAATATGTCATCAAGGTACACTACAAGAAATATCCCCAGGTAATTTCTCAAAATCTCATTTATGAAGTTCTGGAAGACCGCAGGGGCATTGCACAACCCAAAGGGCATGACGAGGTATTCGAAATGGCCTTCGGGCGTGTTAAACGCAGTCTTCCACTCATCCCCCTCTTTGATGCGAATAAGGTTATACGCCCCCCGTAGATCCAATTTAGAGAACCATTGGGCCCCCTGAACCTGATTAAAGAGATCAGGAATCAAAGGAAGGGGATACTGGTTCCTTACCGTGACCTTATTCAGGCCACGGTAGTCAATGCATGGCCTAAGACCCCCATCCTTCTTCCCTACGAAGAAGAAGCCAGCACCTACCGGAGAAGAAGAGGGACGAATGTAACCCTTGGCCAGGGATTCCTGGATATACTCCCTCATGGCTTCACGTTCGGGACAAGAAAGGTTAAATATCCTACCCTTAGGAAGCTTAGCTCCTGGTACCAATTCGATAGCGCAATCGTATTCTCTATGAGGCGGTAATACTTCGGAGGCCTCTTTAGAGAAAACATCAGCGAAGTCCTGAACAAACTCGGGTAGCGTATTCACCTCCTTAGGGGGAGAAATAGAATTAACAGAAAAACATGACGTACAACATTCATTACCCCATTTGGTTAGCTCCCCAGTATTCCAGTCAAACGTAGGATTATGCAACTGCAACCAGGGAAGACCTAGAACCAAATCGTACGATAATCCCTGCATCAAAAGTACAGAGCATTGCTCCAAATGCATGGAGCCAACAAGGAGTTCAAAAACAGGGGTATGCTGTGTAAAATAACCATTAGCAAGAGGAGTGGAGTCGATACCCACTACCGGAACAGGTTTAGGCAAATCAATCAGAGGCATAGCGAGAGACATAGCAAATTCCACAGACATGATATTAGTAGAGGACCCTGAATCCACGAAGGCACTGCCGGTAGCAGACCTACCACCAAAAGAGACCTGAAAGGGAAGCAATATCTTAGTACGTTTCATATTTACGGGAAATACCTGTGCGCCCAAGTGACCTCCCCGATGATCACTTAGACGCGGGAGCTCTCTGACAGCATTCTTACGCTTGGGACAGTTGTTTACTTGATGCTTGACATCCCCACAGTAGAAGCAGAGACCATTCTTCCTGCGGAATTCTCTACGTTGTTGAGGGGACACGGAGGCCCCGAGTTGCATAGGTATTTCTGAGTCTTTAGGGGAGAAACGAAGCAACGGGACTTCGGGAGGCATCATGGGGGAGTCGGAGGAAAAAACACATAAACGTTCACGTTGTCGTTCCCTGAGACGTCGGTCAAGTCGTACCACTAAAGCCATAACCTGGTCTAAGGAGTCAGAAGAGGGATAACTAACTAGCAGGTCTTTCAGGGCATTCGACAGACCCAACCTAAACTGGCACCTTAAGGCAGGGTCATTCCACCGAGAAGCTACGCACCACTTCCTAAAGTCAGAGCAATACTCCTCAACAGGTCTCTTACCCTGACGTAAGGTCACCAGCTGACTCTCGGCAAAGGCAGTTCTGTCAGTCTCGTCATAAATAAGTCCGAGGGCAGAAAAGAAACAATCAACGGAGCAAAGTTCAGGGGCGCCAGGAGCCAAGGAGAAGGCCCACTCTTGGGGCCCTTCCTGGAGCCGGGACATAATTATACCCACCCGCTGGCTCTCAGAACCTGAGGAGTGAGGCTTTAAGCGAAAGTAAAGCCTACAACTCTCCCGAAAGGAGAGAAAAGCCCTCCGGTCACCTGAGAACCGGTCGGGCAACTTGAGGTGGGGTTCAAGGGGTGCGGTGAGGGGAACTACCAAGGTAGCATCAGGCTGGTTGACCCTCTGAGCCAGGGCCTGGACCTGTAGGGAGAGACCCTGCATTTGCTGAGCCAGGGTTTCACGGGGTTCCATAATGGTGTCAGGGACCAGGGTAGACTAGGTATAGGGCTTGTGAATTTGTAATGGTGGGGGGGGGTAGGGAAACGGACAAGTGAGCCCTAATCTACCCGCCACTCTGTCCCTGCCTACTTGCAACGACCCGCCCTAGGCGACGGGGTACAACTGGGCGGCGGTCCCTGCGCTCAGTAAGTGCATGACAAACACGACAAACAAACAAGGGAATACAAGCAAGGGGAATGGGGAGTTGCTCGCGGAAACACCGTGAGCAACAGAGTAGTGAACGAGCCGAGTCAAGCCAGGAGAGTGCGAGGTACAAAGCGAAAAGCAGAAGAGTAGTCGGTAAGCCGGGGTCTGTATGGAGCAGGATCAGAAAGTAGCAGGAGCTGTAGCTGGGCCAGGAAACCTCAAGGAAAGAATTCACAAGCACAGATGGACAGGAAGAGCAGGCTTAAATAGACCGAGGGCGGGAGCTAGCTGAGTCTGGCCAGGTTGCGATAGGCTCTCCCACTCCTAAGCCTGCCAGCCTGAGTGGAGGAAGCTGGTGTCTGTCTCAGGGATGTACACTCAGGTGTAGACTGATTAATTCTGGGAATTAACCCCGAAGCAGTGCCTGGCAGATCCTTTACATTGTAGTTTCACAACAGCTGGAAAGCCATAAGTTGTACAATACTTCTTTGCAATAATCGGTGAAGCTTGATGGACTTTTTGCAGCCTTAGCTCGTCCATGGATGTAAACAAGCACAGGTAGCTTCTGTCTGTAAGATCTGGTCTCAGGAACCAGATTACGGAAAATTTGTCACGTTCTCTATTCAATAAACTTTAAATCCCTGTAAATGATTGAACATTTTCTTGACGATAAGGCTCAGCATGTAAAGGAGGACAATAAAGAATGGATGCCTTGTCTGTTGGATGGATATGTTACATGTGGGTAGGAAAATACTTGTATTATTCCATCTATTAACTGTGCTATCAGATGTCCTCTTTTTTTCCAGGACATGTCCTCCTTTTACAATGTTAAGTGGTTGTCCTGAAGGGATTGCTGCAGTTTTGTCCTGGTTTTCCTTTGTTCCAGAAAGGATCAATTTGATATTCGTCTAGTACCTTCTTTTCCTTGTATGGACTAATGGTCATTTTTACATATATTTCTATACAGAAAAAGGAGGTGATCTGTTGTAATCTTATTATTTATTATGTGCTACGCTATCACCTTTATTTGTTCTTGCTTGCACCTAAATCTCCCGCAATGTGCTATATAAATGTCCTATATAGCTAATTTATCAAATTCCTTACTTATTAAGAAGTAAAGGGACCCCATAATAACGATTATAATGGGGCTTTACCATCCTAATAAACTGGAACGGGAAGATTTGGTGCTTATTTGCCCCCGCCCTCATTTTCATTTTAATTCCCCACACCCTTGCTTGTAGGACCCATGGAGCGGGGATCTCTGCACAGGTTCTAATCATTTATTAAAAACAGCCAATTTAGCCTGGGCCCCCCTCTCCAAGGGCCCCACACCAACTGCATGATCTGCTTCTGTTGTACGTATTTTTACAGTTGAAAACATTGGGAAGGCTACTCTCACCAGTCAATTCATCATTCTGAAAAACTGAAAATGTAATTGTAGCTGTAGTCAAACCCCATATCTTCCACCCTTCCATGTCACTCTCACATGGCATAAAGGAAAAATCCCGACACTGGTGGTCACTGGGGCTCTTCAGACAGTCGCTCTTCAAGGTTTTAAAAAAACAAAGACAAAAATTTGGGGTCTTTATTCCTTATCCATTATAGCAATGAACTAGACTCCATGAGCATGACATGGGGGAGCAGAATATTAATATCAGTCACATCTAAATTCTCAGGTTTTGAGTGGAATTAGGGTTTAAAGGGATAAGAAGGTTCCTCCAATAAGCTGATCATAGTGGGTCCCATCGCTAGGACCAACAGCGATCAGCTGTAATCTGTTGAGTTCATGACATCAAGTATTCATTTTTCCTGCAGTGCCACCACAGGGCAAATGAAGCATTACACAGTTTCCACTTAGGCCATTCAGGTAATGGATGTTTTAGGTCCTCCAGAGTGATAGACCCGCTTTGTAGGTGTTCTCCACTCTCTGGCTAATAGATGAGGGTCCTGAACATGGGACTTCTATTAGGACCGAATTTCCTAAAAGGGTATTTGTATTAGAAGGTTTTAGTACCAGGAAATGACAAATCTTTGTGATTCATTTGCAGATAGTTTATATGTGCCACAAATTTGTTGTAACTAATTATGTTTCTGAAGTTGTCACAGGAATTTTTATTTTTTTATAGTCTCATTTCTGGGAAACTTAATTTTGTTCCATTTAAAATTATTTCTGAATTCTAAGTTCCTATTCTTTGTCAGAATAACTTGTCACACAGCTTTATGAGATTGAAAATCTAAATAACAGGCGTCATACATGTCACTCGCTTTCCATAATTTAGCAGGTTAAATGACAGGTCTCAGGGGGACCGATAAGTTAACAGAAACATGTTGTTATGAAAAAAGTAAAATTTCCCTTTACTGACTTTAATATCATTCAGTATAAAAAAAAATATATGTATTTTCCTTTATTTATATGGTGCTGACATATTCCACAGTGCTGTACACAAAGTCCACATTCATGTTGGTGGGGCTTACCATTTAATTTCCCTATGTCAAACATGCACACTTTAGGACCATGTAACCTATGAGTATGTTTTTGGAGCATACTTGCCAACCCGTGTGGATTATCAAAGTCTCCTAAAAAAAGGAGACGAGCTCCCAGGTAGGTCAGTCAAGTCTCCCGGAGAACCAGGAGCGGTCAGTCACCAAGAGATGATAGAGCTCAGTGCCCGGAGATGGAGTGAAATGTGAGCGACTACTTGATTGGTTAGATATCAGTAGCTGGAGGAGGACACGGTTTATGGGGGCTTTCTCTGCCTGGGGCATGGCTTATTACGGTAGGCTGGTACTTTTTATGGGGGCTCTCCGGTGCTACATGTGGGGTCAGACTGGCACTGTTTATGGTGCTTTTTGTGTCTGATTCTGTTTATGGGGCCACTCTCTTACTGCCACTGTCTATAGTGGTACTTTTGAATGACACTGTTTATAAGGGCACTCTCTTACTGCCACTGTCTATAGTGGGACTTTTTGATAGATACTGTTTGTGGGGTCATTTGATTCCTGGGGCACTGCTTATAGGGGCTCTCTCTGCCGGGGACACTGCTTATTATGGCATGCTGGTACTGTTTATGCTGGGGATCTCTGGTACTACATGCCACTCTCTTACTGCCACTGTCTATAGTGATACTTTTCGACTGCCACTGTTTATGGGGGCATTCTCTGCCTGGAGATCTTGTCATTAGGATTTCTCTGCCTGGGGCACTGCTTATTAGGGCAAACTGGTACTGTTTATGGGGGTTCTCTGGTACTAAATGTGGGGTTAGTCTCTGACTGGCCCTGTTTATGTGGGCTTTTTCCGGCTGATGCTGTTTGTGGAGTCACTCTTTTACTGCCACTGCCTATAGGGGACTTTTTGACTGACACTGCTTATGGAGGCACTATTGCCACTCTCTCTAGTGGGACTTTTTTACTTTTTTGAAACCTAAGCAAGCAGGGAGAATATACAAACTCCATGCAGATAATGCCAGGCATGAATCCTATAGGTCTTAACGCAGGTAGTCAACAAATTGTAACCAATGAGAGCCCCTCAAAATCGCAGTCATCTTTCTGATCTAAAATGTAATTTTAGTTCAGGGACAATCCCTTTAAATGACATTTTGAGCTCTGCTACATCTACACCATATTTCTTCGTTTGTACAGCATTATGTTAGCTCTATATATACAAAAAGCTATAAAGAAATCACATATTATCCTGGCCATAGACGGTTAATATATTGCTAATTGCACCATCATCCTAACGTGACTGGCATGACCCAAACAAGGTTTCAGTTTCCTGTGAAAAGTTTCCTCTGCAGAAAATGATTTACAAGTGATTGACGGAAGTTTTTCGTAGGTGCTTTATGTAATCAAATAGCGCAACCAGGAGGAGAAATCTATTCCATTGATTTCGGCCCTAGGTGCATAATTTAATAGAAGTTTACTGGAAGTTTGCTGCCTGAATTCGTATTAATATGGGCATAAGTGGTCTTTTACAGTAAATGTCCTCTCCTTCTCCCCCTTGATGGATAGATAGGTATCACCTATTTGTATCTATTTTCCACATTGGGATTTCTATTAAGGTCTTTATGAGGCCGCGGCGATCCTATCCTCCGCAGAGAGTGATCTCGTCTATGAGATTTAGTTTAATTTGCACGCAATTTGCTTCCTATCTCTTGGGATACTGAGGTGCCCCTGGCATACAGCATGTAATAAAGGTTAATAGAATGATTATATATCCTATGTGATAACGAGATATCTTCTATTACTGGAAGAGGAGTGCAATGCGGCCAAAACATATCCGGGAATATACAAATGACCTCTTCAAAATTACTTGTATTAATTGTAGGACTTTACAAAATGAACCGCACCCCCCCCCCCTCTTATTGGCAATTATAAAATCCTCATCTTCCAACACCCATATTCCTGGTATAACAACTCGCACACGGTGATGGTGCCAATCTTTCTACCATTAAGTGGGCTCTGTAGTTTTGGTTGGTGTTGCTGCCCCCAATACGCATACAACCAAGGCAACGTGTCCATGGAGTTTGTATGTTCGGCGCTTGTTTTTGTGGTTTTCCTTCATCACTGTAAAATACACGATTCAGTGAAATAGTTTACTGTACAGATGTAGTCATCTTTATCTTGACTTTTAATGCATTAAATACACAGTGGGGCTAAGTTCACACGGGGCGGATATGCTGCATAAAAGCACGCAGCGTATCCGCCCTGTGCGCCGCAGGGAATTCTGGGTGAAAAACCACACCAAACTGTGTTCGCTGCGGAAAACTGCAGCACTTAGCCGGCCTGGTAGTAGGCCGGCCTCCCGGGATGATGTTTCATCCCAGGAGACCGCTTATGATTGGCTGCAGTGGTCACATGGAATGGTTGGTCAGTGTCATACCCTCCTCTGTACAACGCCCACTTGGTCAAAAGTAAAAACACGCCCAGTTGTCTATTAAGAAATGAATTAGCATAAATCTAAAATTGCTCATAACTTGCTCAAAAATGATCGTTTTTCAAAATAAAAACCACTGTTGTTATCTACATTACAGCGCCGATCAGATTATGTAGGAGACAGGGCATTTATAATCTGGTGACAGAGCCTCTTTAAAGCAACTTTTGGACAACCCCTTTAAATTATTGGGTGCGTTTGAAACTTGACGGCTCATAGTGACAATCGGAGGGAGTGGCAGTCTTAAATGCAGCAGGAATTATATGGAAATGGTTTGCTCTCCTCTCCCACTGAGTATTAGGCAATTTTGGGTGTATTCGCATGATGCAGTAGCAGCTCAACACAAATACGCATCAATACTACACCACAAAAGACATGTGGGTAATACATCTGGTTTTGTAGAAGTTTTTCCAGAATCAATTGTAGTTTTTACATGAGGTTTTCTTAGTTTGTGGCCATTCATCTTGGAGAGAAAAGTTTGAGACAAAATCCATTCTATAGGACTTGATTTTAATGGACCTCCATACTATAAGAGCTGATCGTGAAGCCTCCGCGCACGATGAACAACACATCATTGAGGGACCTTCCACATGGTTGTCCAAACAAAATAATCCAATTTATTACTGTATTGGATAAATAGGATTGTGTTAAATCTTATACTATATGTGAATACGGCATTAAAAGGGCAGAAGCACTTCCCATGGGTTCCAACCTTATGGACTCCCTCGTGGCATGTATACAGTGCTCTCATATAGCACATACTACCTATAAGGGTCGATGTACAGTATTTTCATATATTCGACACTATCTTTTGGTCTCTCGATTGCACGTGCACCCGCTAGATCGTCTCTACTACATTAGAGGGGTTTGTAGTGGTGGCTGATACCCTTTAAAGAGCACTAATTGTCATCATCCTATTGGTGCCATAATTAGAAATACTTTTACATAAATATGATTCATCCTCTTCATCTACAGTTACCTGTTCGGCTGCTATGGGGCCCTTGGAGAACTACCTAGACGCGGTCCCATTATTTCCTTTGCTATAAGTTGGCGAGAACCATACAGGACCCCCCTCACCAGAAGAACTGTTAACAATCAAAGGGATGGGGAATTAGCCAAGGGGTCATAGAAAGGGTATGGAGGGGGAACCAACACCAGTCCTTTCTGTCCTGGGTGGCAATACCCAGCCCAATACTAAGGGGATCAGATTGATCTTAGTTATGGAGCCCCCACTTTTCTGTGTACGCCACTTCATAGACCATTTCACCCCTCACCATTACCTGATCCTGGGGCGGCCACAGAAAACTAAAGGGCCCTGTGAAAAAACAGCATGTGGACCCCCCTTTCACCAGCATGCCTGAAAATTAAATCTTCTCATCAATAATGACTGATAAAAAACGTTGTTGTCATCTCTCTGGAAAAAAAACAAGAGTCCTAATTTCCCTTGCAGCGATAGATAACATCCCAGGTGGTCTAGGGTAGTGAAGGGGTTAATAATAATATCCCTGGTGGTAGTGTAGAGCTTAAAGGGGTTGTTCGGGCACGGGTGCAGTTTTTCATACTGATGTCCTATCCACAGGATGGGTCATAAGTATATGATAGGTAGGGGTCCAACCCCAGGACCCCGAACTGATCAGCAGTTCTTGCTGCGTCTGGGCACCGGATGTTATGCAGTGGCCGGTGTCGGAAGCAAACGGCACCGTACAATGTATAGCGGCCCTGCTGCAGAATTACAGCTCTGCTCATGTTCAGTTGAATAGGATTGCAGCAAGGCCGCTATACTGTGACCGGAGCCATCTGCTTACAGCATGGACATCCGTGGCAGGAGGAACAGATGAACGGTGTGGGGTGCGAGTGTCGGACCCCCACCAATCATATACTGATGACCTATTATGTCGATAGGTCATCAGTATGAAAAAATGCCCCGTGCCCGGACAAACTCTGTAATAATAACATCCCTGGTGGTCTAGTGTAGTAAGGGGATTAATAATAACATCCCTGGTGGTCTAGGGTAGTAAGGGGATTAATAATAACATCCCTGGTGGTCTAGGGTAGTAAGGGGATTAATAATAACATCCCTGGTGGTCTAGGGTAGTAAGGGGATTAATAATAACATCCCTGGTGGTCTAGGGTAGTAAGGGGATTAATAATAACATCCCTGGTGGTCTAGGGTAGTAAGGGGATTAATAATAACATCCCTGGTGGTCTAGGGTAGTAAAGCGATTAATAATATTATCATAGAGTCTCTGTGGTTGGCTGACTGGGATGATGTGGCCTTTGTATAATCTATGAGAGACCCATGAAGAATGTGAGGAAGAGGAGGCACAAGTTGTAAACCCCCCAGTGACCAGAGTGGACCCCCACCCTCTTCTGGGCCCTTGTGCAGCTGATCCCAGACTATATGTCCACCCCTGACCTGATCTTTAGAAATGTTTCAGCCATTAAGATAGATGTGCAATGCAGAAAATGATTACATCTTTCCATTTCTCGCACTGAATGGGCATTGCCTGATATCCATGGTTTTCCTTTAACAACCCTTGGCAAAATTCCTCCATTCCCATTTAAGAACATGCAGGCGGTGGATATTTCAATCGAACACAATTGGAGCTTTAGTATTAGCTGTAATCTTCGCTGCCGTCCCCATATCTTCTAATGACCGCTGACTGTATCTCTTCATCTCGTACAAGAAGCTTCGCTTTGTCGGAGTTGCAGATCAGGTGCGGGGTTCGCTCCATAGACACCTGTAATTCTAACTTCTCCATTTGCAACCGCTGACCTCTTCATGGCAGCGACCACATTAACTCTTCTATGAATGAGATGTTAAGCAGCATTCACACAGGGATTGGGATCGCTGTTACTGTGGTGAGTTGACCTTGTCTCCACCCGCGGTGCACTGAACAGATGAGAAATGTTGCTGATCACTGATGCTGCCTTAGGAGAAAGGAGAAATAGGCAGAAGGACAAAAGGACATTTATCATAGTAAAAGCAGGTGTACATGCTCTACACAACACTCATTATTCAACAGCGCCCCTTACAAAGTGCAGAAATAATATATGTGCTGCATACGGATGTAGCAGAGCTGAATAAGCCATTTAACTCTTTGAGGTTGCATTGTGATAGTTTACAAAATATTTAAAGTTTTACTACAGTGAATGCAAAACCACAGATAATCTGATTATTGACAAACCCAGCTCTGCTATATATTTATAGTTCTCACCCTTCTAATGGGAGATGAGAAGAAGGGATGAGTACATGTAGCATGCACAGTATGACATGACCAGTGTTACATCTCCGGGTGTCTGGGAAGGAACCAGTGCCATCGGGTCCCCTTGACTCCAAGGTTCCCAGCCTTGTATCCACCCCATCCCACTATAGAAGGGAGGCGAGTCCATTGCCTCAGGCGGCATCCTTCCGTGACAGCAGATGGGAAGTTATGTTGTCTGTTCCCCCACCAAATCTGGCTATAGACATTAGATGGTTAGTGGCCAAACCAGCACACTCCCCTATTAACGTGCCCACTTGGCTCAGCCAAATAAAGTTATTTCTATGGAGCTAAGAATATGACTGCCAGAACCCGCGCCAATTAACTTTTGGAAAGAACAGAATTAAATGGGTTGAAATGTAACATGTCTGATCCCTGTTTCTTCTAAGGAGAGACGTTGTGACTGTCTCAATAGACATGTGCTGTCCAGCAAGATTGGTCAGTAAAGACCTAGAAAGACCTCCTTGTTCTGTAGTAATAGGGTGGCACTCAAGGGTGGCACTCTCATGGTTTGCCGTATGCATCACATGTACCAATTCTTTCTTTTTTCAATTTTTGGAGTAGGGAGACCCCTTAACTTCCTGTCTCAAGCAACAAAATGGTAAATTTTTCTATTACAGACAAGTTCTAGTTAACTGCAATACCCTCAGTAGCCACTTGTCATTGCTGCTTAGGTTGTAGTACAGCCAGGTTTTATGTGCCATTGCATGGGGTATCGCTATAGAGGGTGCAGAGGTAATGTTTGCACCCAGGCCCTTGTACCTGAGGGCCCCAAAGACCCCCCTGCCTCATAAGACGACACCAATATTATAAATGGCACTTGATAGTTGGGCGGGAGGGAACGCAAAAGACCTTATAGTTCTGTAAAGATAGAGCGGCACTTAAGAGTGGCACTCTCATGGCTTGCGTTTGCATCACATGTACCCATCCTTCCTTATCTTCAATTTTTGGAGAATGAAGACCCCCTCAACTTAATGTCTCAGGCAAGAAAACGGTCATCTGTTCTAGTACAGACAAGTTCAAGTCAACTGCAATACCCTCAGTAGCCACTTGTCATTGCTGCTTGGGTTGTAGTATAGTCAGATTTCCTTTGCCATCGCCCGTGGGGCATAGCAATAGAGGGTACAGGGGTAGCAGTTGCACCCAGGTCCTGGCACCTGAATGGGCCCAAGGACCCTTTTACCACATAAGACGACACCAGTATTAAATGGCACTTGATAGTTTGGTGGGGGGGGGGGGGTCCTATTACCGATTTTGCATTGGGGCTCAGAACCACCTCTGTGCCACCTTCTTGTAAGCAACTCATAACATCTATTCACTGGGCATTTTTTCGATATGATAAAACTTTTTTACAACGTTAATATTTTTCACACACCTCCATAGGTGATGATTAAGACGAAATTCAGTTTGCTGAACCTCGCAATCACATTAAGATTTCACGTCTTCACCCGAAGGAGACACTTTCATTTCCTGCTAATGAGTAGGGACATCCGTAGCCACAAGGTATCTTTAAATATAATCACGGCTTAGTAAATAATTCCTCGCAGGTGATATTTTTAGGTGCAGGGCTGATTTTATTGCAGGCGCTAATAGTCGGTAACGTCGCGTCCGCTACATTGTATTCAAAAAGAGAGGATTATGATTGCAGAAATGACACGTTGACATGAAGTATAATGCAGAATGCTGCTGACTGGGATAGAATAACAAGACAAATACAAGATACAAATGATTATTGTTGCTACTGTAAGGGACACATTTGTCTTGCAGGATGATCATTTAGTAAATGACAGGTAATGAATCTTTAGCTCCTGTAATGGAGTCATTGAGATAACGGCTTTACAGCAGACTCCTCACATTTGGAGATTTCTGACAGATTTGGGTCTGGTTGTTCAAGCTGAAGATTACAGGCGGCAGATCAATTACACACAATAATATATCACTTTTTATCAGAACCCGGCTGCAGATTTGTATGTGTCTACAAGAAAACAATGAAATTGCTGAGGTATTTGTATGTTCTGTTCTTCTACAACCTCTAAAAATAACCTAGGAGGGACCAAAGTTTACCATTGGAATGTTAAAAGCAGCACAGAGGATTTCAGATACACTAAAAGTAAGATGTTTTTATGCTGGCCTATTTGAAATAGAAAACTAATACTAATATTTAGATATTATTCAATGGTGCTGTCCTCTTTTGAATAAGGATTACAATGAGGAAGGCCCCATAGCAAAATAAAAACAAGTTCTTGATAGATAGATAGATAGATAGATAGATAGATAGATAGATAGATAGATAGATAGATAGATAGATAGATAGATAGATAGATAGATGATAGATAGATAGATAGATAGATAGATAGATAGATAGATAGATAGATAGATAGATAGATAGATAGATAGACAGACAGACCATCTATTTATCTATCTATCTATCTATCTATCTATCTATCTATCTATCTATCTATCTATCTATCTATCTATCTATCTATCTATCTATCTATCTATCTATCTATCTATCTCATATCTATCTATCTATCTATCTATCTCATATCTATCTATCTCATATCTATCTCCTATCTATCTATCTATCTATCTATCTATCTATCTATCTATCTATCTATCTATCTATCTATCTATCTATCTATCTATCTATCTATCTATCTATCTATCTATCTATCTATCTATCTAATATCTATCTATCTATCTCATATCTATCTATCTATCTATCTATCTATCTATCTATCTATCTATCTATCTATCTATCTATCTATCTATCTATCTATCTATCTATCTATCTATCTATCTATCTATCTATCTATCTATCTATCTATCTAATATCTATCTATCTATCTATCTCATATCTATCTATCTATCTATCTATCTATCTATCTATCTATCTATCTATCTATCTATCTATCTATCTATCTATCTATCTATCTATCTATCTATCTATCTATCTATCTATCTATCATCTATCTATCTATCTATCTCCTTCAGTGCAGTTTGTTACCACTAGATAATGTCTATATACCTGCTCAGCCTTATACAGACCCTCGGATTTACCTGAATCCTGCCCTCACATGTGCCCCAATATCAGATGTTTTAATAAAAGAAAGCTCATGTTCAATACACCGGACACCGGCATGGCTGGACTGGAGATCTTATTCAGAGGTCAAGCTTATGTGGACCTGACTTATCCAGGGTAGTCCATTCTCTCCGTAGATCATATAATGGCAGGTATCTATGCAGTCCGGCTTTTTCATATGGATTTATATGAGGACAATAAAGGATATTTTGTAAGTGAAGCAGATAAGCTCTTTGATGGACAAGGACAGTTTTGTTCAACACAACAATTCTATTGTCCGTTTCTCTAGTTGTTGAGTGTGGGCAGCGCCGGATTTGCGGTGACGTTACAATGAGTCTTTCAGTTGCAGGTCTAAGAAGCTGTGAGATTTTCGGTCCTCTGCTTTTCAGGCCCAGTAATCTTTTTATCGTACAAGTACAATGCAGGATTCAGCTGCTGTTTGGCGCATAAGACTATCCACTAAACATCATTTACTCTGAAATAATAGCCACCATTACCATGTGCTTTAAAAACTAGCGAGCAACACCGAACGAAAGGCCAAGGGTGTCACTGGAAATTAGGCCGCTGTGAAGATACGGCTCACTTACTGAGCAGAAAAGACTTCCATGAGTTTAGGGTAACGTGTCCCCTGTCACCGCTATTCAAATACATTTCAATAAGTCGAGTTTGCAAATAAAATTATCCATAGTTGAGTCTGTAAGAACATGGGGGCTTTCAGTTACTATTATTCTCCTTAAGTATTTACTTAAAGACCACCCCCCTCCCCTAAAACTCTTACAAGTACATACAAATCTTGAGTGGTCTTCTTCTGTAAAACTGTTACAAATTCTACTCAGTCATTCCAAGTTTGGTGACACCAATATGGCCGCCATGACAGTTTCCTAGAGTTGTCAAATCTGCCTAGTTAGGGCATGGCCAGACGTGGCGGAATTGCTCTGGAATTCCGCTGCGGCCAGTCCGCTGCGGAAATCCGCAGCGGACATTTTCTCCATTGCTTTCCACTGCTTTTTAGTTAGGTTCGTGCACATGTTGCGGAAAACTCCGCTGCGGACCATAGGCTGCGGTGCGGATTTTGGTGTCCGCAGCATACACTGGCTGTTGCGGATGTGTAGCGGACTTGTTGCGGACTCATTGCGGAATTTCTCCATTGACTTCAATGGGGATTCAAAATTCCGCAATGAAATCCGCAGATGTTATGTGTGTTGCGTTGCGGATTGGTCTTACGAACATGATATTTCTTCATTCTGGCTGGACCTATGTATTTCTAGGTCTATATCCAGACTGAGGCCCCATGCACACTAACGTAAAAATGCCCGTAATCACGGGCCCTTATTAGGGCAGGCCCATAGAAGTCAATGGGGCTCCCGTAATTACGGGTGACTACGTGTGTGCACCCGTAATTACGGGAGCATTGCTAGGTGACGTCAGGAGATAGTCACTGTCCAGAGTGCTGAAAGAGTTAAACGATCGGCAGTCCGGCCTCCCGGGATGACGTTTCAGTCCATGTGACGGCTGCAACCAATCACAGGCCAATCACAGGACTGCCGCGTCATCCAGGGAGGTCGGGCTGGATGTCGAAAGAGGGACGCGTCACCAAGACAACGGCCGGGTAAGCATGAATTTCTTTTACTTTTACTAGGGAAAGGGCTTTCCCTTCTCTCTATCCTGCACTAATAGAGAGAAGGGAAGTACTCTTCACCTGAAGACGCAACAGCTAATCCGCATCAATTTCCTGCCCATTTTAGGCAAAGCCGCAACAGAATCTGCAACGCACAGTATGTGCGGCATTGATGTGGACAGTGTCGGCAGAAACACGCCACGTCTGGCCATGCCCTTATAGGGTAAGGTCCCCATTGCCGCCATCATTTGGCAGATTTCCCATTCAGATGCTTTGGAAAGTGGTAGCTTTTTCAGGAGCAGTAATGGAGACCATAATGGTCCAACTTTGTCCCCATTACAAAATTACAAGCCTTGCGGTCCTTTCCATACAAGGAGACCATCCAAGGCAATTGTCTTTTACAGAAGGTGTTTTTTGGGGGGGTCGGATGTTAGGGCAGAATGATTGTATACTTTATAATATCAATTTAGAATTTTAGGGAATTTGATAAGTTGTCTATCCCCAGAATTCTTTGTTTCTTGGCTGTGCCAACGTCAACCATCTACCTTGGTGGATGTTTTTCCAATAAGGTCCACACATGTTGTTCGTCCACTAGTATATTGTCTACATATTCTAAGAGAGTATACATAGAAGTGATCCACCATCTTTTTGGGTGCTGTCTGGTTCATAAATTGGGATCCAAAGCCGGGGACCCCTTCTATCACGTCCATATTCCCTAATGGGTCATGTGGACATGGGTTATCTTCGTAGACAATCCCTGTAAAGACGAAAATCACCGAAGATTACGTTTTTTCTTAAAGAAGATGTCCAGTTCTGCAGCAGATTTCTCTGTCCTAGATTCATCTCTTGCTGAATATCAGGGTATAATATCGACCCTCTATTGACTCCCACTCCCCCTGTTCATGGATTATTTCATGGACAGTGTTTAGGGTAAAGTGTTTAGACAGCGATGTCCTAATATACCAGCAAGTTCTTTTACCAAAATTTACTTTTGAAAGCAATGTCTTTTTTTGCAGAACTTTGATTTTTGCTCAGATGAAAGAGATGACATTTGATACGCCTGAAAGGTAAACTTCAAAGGGAGTCTGATAATTTTGCTAATAGTATTTTACCTGTGGTATATATGGGATAAAATGCCTGATAAGTGCAAGGAAACAAACTAGGGTGTCAGCCAAAAATTATTTGTAATCAAGGGCAGTGTCGGATAAGAGTTTCTTGATCAGAGCAAGGCCTATTCTCCATCAATACAAAACATGTGCACATCCATTTTTAATTGACCAGTAAGGTCCTATAGTTTATGTGTGAATCAAACCATAAGACATAGGCCCTTGTGGCAGGTGATTGGCTCCAAAATCAACATAAAAAGGTACTTTTTGGGGTTCATTATTTTTTGTCAGAGTCCGGCCCGCCGGGAAGATCCTCTGGCTCTCTGGTGGCCCTGTCCAAACCAGATCAAGATATTGCAGACCATAACTGAATTCCTTGGGGCTATTTTTGGGCCAATGGAGAGCAGCTCAGTTTGGACTCACCCCAGTTTGGCATGGGAGGTATAAACTTTCACAGGGCTCCTTCCACTCACAGGTATAGGAGCATAAGAAAAAATACACTCATGTTTCAAGTAATGGGAAGGACTGGACCAGCACCTTCAATCTTAGGTGGAGGAGAAGGCTTTTTTGGGTGAGCCATCAAAAGAGCACTGTCTGTTATGATATATTTAAGGGGATGAGAAGGTTGGAGATTCTTTCGCTCTGTTAGGTGATCCAACGAACAGTTCTTCTCGCCTACAGCTGCAGTGTTGTGGGGGGGTTGTCAGACGTCAGGCTTTCTCTAAGTCACTTCTAGTCTTGCTCTACAAGTTTCGGGGAAGTCCTCCAGACATTTTATTGTAGACTGGAATTGCCCTCTAAACCTACTGTTTGTTTTTTCTTGAAGGGTCAATAACCTAACAATAATGTTGAATTTTTTCGCAGTATTTTTTTATAGTGTGTTCTAGCCCTAAAACTAAATCTGGAAGTCTCGTTTTCTGAAAATATCACTTTTTCCATAAACGCCTTTAAGCCGTTTTCTCATTTCTAAATTTTAATTACAGCTTAACACGAACACCTGTAAGGACTGAACAGCAACACATTTCCAATGACTTGTCACCTTTTTGTTCGAGGAGACAGAAAGTGTAGGAACACCTTGGTGTGTACTTGTGTCTTAATATCACGTTCATCAACCTTCTTCATGTTGCAGACTGTCAGAGCAGGTGTATTTATACTGACGTCATGTCACAGGTCATGTGACACTGCACAGAGCGAGACCTTATTCAACTAATTATGAGATTTATTCAAATATTGTGTTTGACCAGACCTCATTTAAGGGTTTTATTGTAAAGGGGGTGAAGACAAATGCAAGTCAAAACTTTTTTTTTTAATTTTTTTTAACAAAGTATTATTTTTTTAATTTCACGGCAACAATTTGAACTATTTTGTCAGGTCCATAAAAACCACATTGTAATGCAAAAAAACCCAGGAAAAACACATTTGCATTGTAGCTTCCATAGAGGTTGTCACAGCTTTCAGAGACTTCGCATCCACATAGGAGCAAGAAAAAATCAGCTGCTTACTACCAGAAACAGCGCCACTCTTATCCATACTCTGTAGGCTAGATGTGGTATTGTAGCATTCAGCTAAACTGCAATACCAGACACAGCCATAGACAAGAGTGGCGCTGTGTCTAAAAAAAAAAAAATCCCTTTTGTTCAGTCCCTTTAGTCTAATCTCATTACCCCTTTAAGGTTCCTATTGGTGATTTTTTTTTTTGTCTTATATTTTTTGAGGGTAGGTTTAGAAGAGGTTCTGAGGCGGCCGGCACAGGTAATTTTTAAACTCCCCCTGCCTTGCATTTATTTTATTGCCAATACTGCAGTCTAAAAAGATGATAACCTTTGCCGGTTAGTGCACTGTGGGGAGAGCACTGGAATTAAGATGAGCTAGAGAGCATTGATCTGTGTAGAGGAATACAGAATACAGGTGCGCTTTTATGCAAATCCCCCGAGTCAAATATCTCAAAAACGCCAATACTAAAAATAGCAATTGAAAAATCTTCCGCAATTTCAGCCACTCCCTGCATCACAATATACATTCTGACATTCATCTTCTGGAGAGGTGCCACGATGCTCCTCTAGAAAAAGAATTGCTGCACGCAAAGATGTTTTGGGGTCATTGCTATGGATTTTAGACGCTTTTTATTATGTGTGTGCAAAGCGATTACAAACTGCATGATTGACAGGTTATCAGGACACCACAACCGGTTCCCAGAATGCTTTCTGAACCACATGTATGGGTTATATATAGCAAGAGCGCAGATCAATAATGGAACCAGGGTTTAAAGTGCTATAAATAAATTTTAACATTTGCAGTATATTTTTACATTTTTTATTTATATTTACAGGAATTATTAATTAAATTTTTATTTTTGTCATTTTTACATTTTTATAATATCATTTTATTATTATAATGTCATTTTTTCCATTTAATTTTTTTATCTATTGATATTAATATTTACGTGTACAATGAACACATTTATTATTATAATATAATTTACATTTTATCATTTAATTCCAATCATTTCAATCATTTTTTTATTTCTTTGTTTATTTCCGTGTATAAATTATGTATTCATTTTTATAATTTAATTAAATATATTAATTCCGAGATGATATTAAATGATAATCTTCCCGTTTATAAAAATTACACTATATTTGGATTTTCATCTATTATTTTTTCTCATACAACCACTTTAATTCTCTTTATTGGTGTCTCTATTTTTTGTGGTGTAATACTTTTCTTAACCACATTTATGGTCCATGTGGAAATCTTACCTAATATGCACCAAGCAGAGACAATATTTTATCGTGTAGGCATAAATTCATGGACTGTTCCCTTAATGGGGTTTTCCCATCTTGGACATTTATGCCATAGTATACTGTCTTATAACTGCGGGTGCTACCTCTGGGACTTACACCTATCTCTAGAACGGCCCCCTGTCTCCCATTCTACTTTGTCTGGCGCTCGCTGGGAGTTACAGAAATAGCATAGCACTGCAAGCTGTGCTGTTTCTGGAACTCAGGAGCTATGAAAACAGCATAGTTTGCCGTGCCACACTGTTTCTGTCATTCCCATTCACTCCTATGAGAGTTACATAAACAGCGTAGCTCAGCGAGCTCGGTTGTTTCCATACTACCGACCACCTCGTCAATCAGTGACGGGGGAGCAGAATGGTGGTCAGGTGGTCAGGGGGTCCAATTCTAGAAATAGACGCGGGTCCCAGAGGTGGAACCCACATCTATCGGAAATTTATGGCATATTCTGTGGAAAACAGTGCTATACCTGTCCACAGGTTGTGTGTGGTATTGCAGCTCTGTCGCATTCACTTTAAAGGAGCTCAGCTGCAATACCAGACACAACCAATGGACAGGTGTGGCACTATTTCTGAAAGATTACAGACATCTTTTTCTAATCCTGTACCACCCCTTTAAGGCATGCATGGCTTTAAAATGTTTGTCTTCTGTAATGACGGGGGTAGGGAAACGGACAAGTGGGCCCTAATCTACCCGCCACTCTGTCCCTGCCTACTTGCAACGACCCGCCCTAGGCGACGGGGTACAACTGGGCAGCGGTCCCTACGCTCAGTAAGTGCACGAGACAAACAGACAAGGGAACACAAAGCAAAGGGAAAGGAGCAGTTGCCCACGGCAACACCGTGAGCAACAAGAGTGGTGAACGAGTCAAGTCAAACCAGGAGTGCACGAGGTACCAAAGGCAGAGCAGGAGAGTAGTCAGAAAGCCAGGGTCAGTATGAAGCAGGGACAAAAGTACAAGAAGCTGCAGCAGGGCCAGGAAAACAAACGAGAAGAATCACAAGCAAGGAGGAACAGGAAAGGCAGGTATAAATAGAGGGCGGGAGCTAGCTCTGTCTGGCCAGGCTGTGATAGGTTCTCCCAGTCCTAAGCCTGCCATCCTGAGTGGTGGAAGATGGAGTCAGTCTCAGAGACATAGACTCAGGTGCAGACTGATTACCTATGGGCGTATACATAGAAGTTGTGCCTGGCAGATCCTTTACATCTTCTTTTGTAAAATAAAGCAGAAAATTGAGGTGCACTCTCTTAACATGTAGCACCCTCTGCAGCCTTCTTCTCTTCTCCCCCTGGGTAATACAGCACTGTGGGGTATATAATTAGCATATCAATCTACATAATTTACATACACAGTGTTCAGTGTATTGCTATGTAAATGCCTCCTTTAGCAGGAGCCCCACCACCAGGGCCGCCAATAGTCACAGGACTACAGAGCCTTTAAATAAATATGGCCCTGGTGATACCCAATAATACTGCAATGCAGAGACATAGCATGGTTTTCCTTCTACTGGGGCAAAGATTTAGTTTGCAGTACAGTATCTAGATACCCTGGAAAAGAGAGAGTGGCTTGTTGGTGCCCCCTCCTGGAACCCAGAATCCAGGGCACATGTACCGCGAGGACCCCTAGCTACGCCCCTGTTCAAGTCGACTATGGTATTCATCCCGTCAAAACGACGGAACCCTTGACAAACGCAAACCATTGACACCGGATCCGTCACCATTGAAATCAATGGTGATGGAAACAGAAACCTTTGGTTTCAGTTTGTATCAGTCAGGGCTCCGTTCCGACAGAATGCTCCGACGGAACGTCGGAACGGAGTCCTGACGCAGATGTGAACAAAGCCTAAAGTGTCACCTTTGTAGACGGGCTCACATTAGGTAAAGTGCTGAGTTAATGTTATTTCTCTACTGACGGTGTGGGAGATATTCGAATGTAACTCGTAACTACCAATTAGAAATTAGTTCTCATCTCTATCCGCCATGTTGATAGCGAGCGTCTGATTGGAGGCTTCGGGTTACTGCTCATTTACTGTACATTTTAATGTGAACGATGAGCAATGTTCTCCTGAAAAATAATTAATTTCAAAGCAGAAAAATATTTGGAAATAGCTATTTCGTGTTTACGTGCTTATGTATTAGATTTATGGGAAACATTTGCCTGTTTTGTTAGAATTAATCCAAAAATGTAATGAAAGGTTTAAACTCGTGTAAGTCACACAAAGGCAATTAAATCGGCATTGTTAATGGCGGGGGCATGCCACAGTCATTTCAATAGGCTGCGATTTCGAAAGACGTCTTTGCTAAACATGGTGATTTTATGTGCATTTAGAGGGTGCTGTTCTCTTCTGTGACTTTGTTTAATATGGTGAATTTAATGGGCATTTCAAGGGCACTGATCCCTTAATATGTGTCTGCAAAGTATGATGATTTTAATGAGTTCTTAAAGCCTGCTGCTGTATTTGGTAGAGAGTAACTCATTTAATTAATTCCATGCCATAGGACCATGGTCGGACTGGTGCACCGGAGTATGCTAAGGTAGACCCATGGGATATGTCATAAATATCTCATAGTAGGGGGTCCGACCTTTTGGACCCGCACCTATTAGAAGAATGTGGGTTCAGTGTCCCCTGTATAACCATAGAAGTCAGTCCATGCTAGCCGCAAGGAGGAAAAGGGGACAGCTGGCGGCACTTAAGCGCGGCATTGTTTTACAACGGATTCAAAGATGGCGTGAAAAAATAGGTCCACAAACAATCGCTGAGTGAATACAGATATAGTTTACTTAAAGAGGTTGTCCAGGCACGGCAACTAATGACCTATCCACAGGATATGATCGGTGGGGGTCCAACACACGGACGCTGCACCGATCAGCTGCTGCAGCTGCCTCCAGGCGCCGGATGTTTGGCAGGGTATGCAGTATTCGGAGCCAGAAGCAGATGTACACTGCAACTGCGGTGCTGCAGAACTGCAACTGCTAAGTCCATCTGCTTCCGGCATAGACATCCAGTGCACCGGAGGCAGCAAGAGTAGCTGATCGGTACGGGGTCTGGGTGCTGGAACCCCACCGATCATGTACTGATGACCTATTGAGGATAGGTCATCAGTTGTCCGTGCCTGGACAACCCCTTTAAGTGCAAAAGATACAAAGAAGTAAGTAAACAGACAAAACATAAAAGCAGCTGAGTATTCACCTGGCTTATCTGGGGAGAGACCGCTATTCTGTAACACCCAGAAGTTCCAATGAGAGAAGCGCAGGGGTCCTGGATACTTCCGCTCCCGGTGAGCTCTGCTTTCTTTCTCTATCCAATGACCGTTTCTAGATACACAACCCATGGCAAATCCTCAGATTCTAAAAGTTTGAAGACTACCCAGTCTATTCTTACGCATGAGTGCTCTGAGCTCCTACTCTTGGGACTTTCTAACGTCCTTGTTTGTTTCCGGTACTCCCCTGGTATATCTTTGCAACAACATTACCTCGAAGTGGTAGAACCAACAAAAAAAATAACTTCTCGTTTCCACCTAACTTCTCCTCCTCAATCCAACTGCTGCTGGCATCTACAACTAAACGGAGCAGAACCCCCATTCTCCAGATAGGTGGAGTCTTTCATTGGAATGTACATTTTAATTGTTGCAAATTCAGTCGTTTCTTAGTTATCTGATTATCCGATCCTACAAAAAATTAACCAATACAGCTGCCATTACATCTGACACCCAGGTAGGAGGTTGAGTGTCTTGTTAGCATTCCCCCTGGCACCCAGCACCAGGGGCACATGCCGCCCCAACCCCAGGACTACACACAGACTTTGATCATGTAACAGCTTCAGTATCAATATTCATGTTTACAGCAACCAAATATACATTTTCTTTTAATTTTCCCTTATCAGCTGGATAATATTTCGTATTTGCTAAGAAGTGTTCAAAATTCACGGAGATTTGGGGGTTAAATGTATTTTGGTCGTAGACGTTCCTTCATTGGTCACAGCTAACATATTGTATATAGCCCTTCTCTGGATTCTGTTGAGTGTTGGCTGGTTCTCGCTGTTAGGTTTTAATTGTTTTCGATACTTTGGCATATTGTAATAACAGCTTGAAATTAGATTGTGATCCGGAGCCTCCGAAACCTCAGAATTCTGAACGCAGATGTGAATTTGACTTGATAGGAAGGTCTCAATCCTGTGTTTATTATAAGTGATATGTGTTATTATTAGTGTTATAATCATATATGTATTTTTAGATTTTTATGTTTATATTGTTATTATTATTGTATTACACTTAAAAAACATCCGTAAATATGTTTTCTCACCAGGACAACCTATTTCTATATGCCCTCTTAGACATATCCCTGTTTGGACCCCCCTTTTTTAGACAGATTGGATAGCCACTAAGAAAAATCTCCACCCGCTCTGGTGAACGTGACCTGTCCATGTATTATATTTGACATTTGATATTCATGTAAAGGTCTGGCAGGTCACACTACATTTCCCCTGCTAAATACTACATGTCAGGAGAGTTGGTAGGCTATAAAGATTTCTGCGCGCTGGCAGAGGGGGAGGAGTCAGATACAATTGAATGTGGTGATCGCTGCTGCCAAGAGATCGGTGGCACCTGGCATAGGGCCCCTGGTGCAAGGTAATAGCAGCACCACTGCTGTATGCCCAACTTGATCACAGCTGATGGCCTTCGGTTTCTGAAGCCCGATCCAAATTGTCAGCCAATCTAAAGGGCTCCTAGTGATCAGCTGAACGGCATCATTTTTTTTAATGAGACATACACTTTAAAATGTACAGCGCCCATGTCGTAATTTTCCTGAATCATCTTAAAGGCAACAGACTTAAAGGAATACTCCAGAAAAACTGATACACTATGTTATACCTAGGGCCTGAAGCGGTGGTCCGTGACTTCTAGCTTTGTTGTTCTTTGAATCCCTGTGTCACGCTCCGCCCCTTCAGTCCCTGCACTAGGCATAACTAGTATTTAAAAATACTTTGGTTTGTGTTTTGTGTTTTTTTATTAATAATTTTTAGCTGTTTCATTTCATTTTCTCCATTCATATCTATAGCTGATTTCAGAAATTCTGGTAGTTGCCCTTGGAAACAGACAGACGTTTATCTCCACCCCATTGTCAGACATGTGACATAGATTAGATCTAGCTGTTTAGGTGCCATCTGAGCTCCCACAGTTGTATGGGCCATAGAAATATGGCACCTGGTGGCCCCATACTACCCGCTCAGGCCCACCCTAGTGACTGTTACCCCCTGGAGGATATTCTTCTAGCAATGTACATAGATTTCTAAATCGAATGAGTTATAAATAAATATATACTGCATATGATCTATGCGTAATACATTTTATGCTGGGTTTGTCTCCAGCAAAGGTGGCACGGCTAGAAATGAACTGGTCTGAGGTTAAGATCATTCAGTACATTTAAGACTTGGTGGGAGGACAAGCAGAAAATTAATTGTAAAATCGTGAACAAGACGACGGCAATTTGTATCAATCTGACATCTGATGAGGAGCTGCATTTGCAAGGGATTTTTTTAATATATTTTTTCACATAAAAATGATAACAACTTGTTGTGTTGTGTGGAATTGAGAAAGTCCTTTAACTCCGCACTTGCTTAATGTACACAGCCCATTCTGTGATGAAGATGTATTCTAATTCTTGTCTACCGTAACATTTTTTTAATTCGGCAGTAACCGGCCCTAATAAAGAACAGATTATCAAATAATCTGGATTATCAGATAGCAAGGGGGGAGGGGGGCACTAAATAAAATGCTAACATAAATAATGGGACTTACACTGTTCATTGTTTTTATCAGAGTAGTCTCAGATTGTCCGGGAGTTTGTACTGAAAACGGATGCGAGACTATCAGGATTTATGTGGACTATCAAATGCCGAGAGAGGGCCTTTACCATGATGCGTTTATCGTGCATGGGTCAAGTAGGCATCCAATTGAATGAGAATTCACTGGTGGGAGTGCCACATAATCTTTATTCTACTTAAAGAAAAGACCCAGAAAAGGTGGCACAAGGTTAAGGGGCATCTGAAGTTGGCAGCAGATGGTGAAGAGTGGGATTGCTGCTGCATACATATTGGTGGTTGATTTAGGCACTTTTTGCAACGGTTGTTATTATTGGGCACTGTATGGCATTATTTGGGCACTGCATAGTAATATTATTTAGGCAATCACTTTACAGGACAGTAATTTGGGCACTGTATGGCACTATTATTTGTGTACATTGTGGAAATTTTGCTCAGGCATTGTATTACTGTATGTGGTATTATTTTGGCATCATGTAGAACTTTTATTGGGCACTGTATAGCAGTATTATTCGAGTACTTTATGGTGGTATTTGGGCCCTGTATACCACTTTTATTAAGCATTGTATAGAAATGTTATTTCAATACTTTATAGGGTATGATTCTGACACTGCAGGATAGTATATAGGCACTGTATAGCACTTATATTGGGCACTGTACGACACTTATATTGGGCACTGTACGACACTTATATTGGGCACTGTATAGCACTTATATTGGGCACTGTATGATATTATTTGAGCACTGCATGGTAATATTATTAAGGTAATCTTTGTACACTACTGTAAATTGGGCACTGTATGGCACTACTATTTGTGTACTTTATGGAAGTATTGTTCAGGTACTGTATTAATGTATGCAGTATTATTTAGGCATCTTATTGGGCACTGTATAGCAGTATTATTTTAGTGCTTTATTTGTGTTATTTAGGCCTTGTATAACACTTTTATTAAGCATTGTATAGCAATGTTATTTTAGTACTTTATGGGAAATTATTTAGACACGGTATGATCATATTTACACACTCTATAGCACTTTTATTGGGTAACGTATGGCATTATTTGGGCACTGCATGGTAATATTATTAAGGCAATCACTGTACAGCACTGGTAATTAGGCACCATGTAGCACTTTATTGGGCATTTTATAGCAGTAATATTTGAGTACTTTATGGTGGTATTTAGTCTCCGCATACCACTTTTATTAAGCATTGTATATCATTGTGATTTCACTACTTAATGGGGTAGTATTTAGACACTTTCTGATAGAATTTGGGTGTGGGCACTGTATGGCGCTTTTATTTAGATATTTTATAGTGGTATTATTTAGGCACTGCATGTATTATTTGGGTACTGTACATCACTTTCATTGGACACTGTATGTAGGTGTTATTTGGGTACTTTAAGAGGGCATTATCTTAACTTTTTATTGGGCACTGTATAGTAGTGTTTTTTAAGCAGTATTGTGATATTATGCCAATGTTATTTCAGTGTTGATAAGCTGTAGAGCACTGTGTGGCAATGTCTATGAGCACTGTAAGGCAAGGGGATTATTTTTTGGAGCTAATATCCATTCTCGTTCTTCTCGAGGGGGCACACAATGTTTGCTTAGGGACCTCAATATATGTTAATTATGCCCCAGCATACATATACATACTTGGCTATGATTATTATACTAGTCATCACAGGCACATGTATCAGCAACACTTACTTTCAGCAGTTTATTCATAATAAGTTCATTGGCATGCTTGTTTTTCACTACATTAAAGACTGATGAAAGGAAATGGGATCCATGTGTTCAGCCGACCCTCTTAGTGACACTCGGCATGTCTCAGTTTTAACACTCGGCCCATTAGCGGCTTCATAAAGTGTAAATGTCTTGTTTATGGAGCTGCGTTCATATATTGTGTTGCTTGTGAAGCTCAGCGAGCACCGGGGCTCTACATTTATTTGATGTACAAATAAGAAAAAAAAATGGAAATGCATGCAGATATGTGAATTTGCATGGAGAAGTGTCTAATCATAATCTCGGGAGACCCTCTAGTTGCTTCATACCAAGAATTGCTTGTCAATCACCCATTAAAGAATTCTTCAAATGAAATATTTCCATCCATTTACTTTCTACTGACAAATTCTTCATTTAAAGGGGAACCCTGGATTTTGCTCGGCTCATATTATTATATGAAATTTATCATTTGATACAGCAACATTGAAACTCAGACCTATTTTTATGGAAACTCAGATCTATTTTGCAAAGATAAAAAATTCTTCATTTAAAAAAAAATCCTTAAAATATGGAGCTCCCCTTTAAGTAGATATTGTAATTTTTTCAAACCTAGTTTATTTTCCTAAATATTTTCGTAATGTTTTCATGTTTTTTTTTTTTTTTACCAAGACTACGCTTTAAGTTAATGGTTGATGTGTTAAGATTGACTTAGTGTCCTTTTAGGTCATTGTGTGATTGTGGGAGGTGGGGATTGACTGCTTGATCGGCTGCGTGCAACCACAATATAATGCATGACAGTCCACTTGTTGCGTTTAAAGGCTGACTATTTTGTACAATATTTATCTGGAATGTCCATGAGGTCCGAGAACCCCATCCTTAGCTAAAATGCTTTACTACCCATAAATATATAAAGGTGCAAATGGGAGCAATAATAATAATCTGTGAATAGCGCTGGAAAATATACGAAAATATAGCGTCGAAAATATATGTTGGCGCTACATAAGATACAGGAAAGACAAAAATGACCTTTAATAAAATGTATACAAATGATGCAATAGAATAGTCGACCCAATTACACAGTAAATAATAAAAAAAAGCATTTCAATAGAGAGCCTCTAGTGGTCATAAGTGTTGTTGCAGATTAGGCTATCTTCAATTTTTTGGGATAATATTTCCTGACCTAACTAGAAAACAGTTTTCTAATGATTTTTGTTTAACCCCTTCCCGAAATTTGACGTATCCATACGTCATAGCCGGGTAGGGGAAGTATGAAACGGGCTTACGGAGTGAACCCACTCCATACGATGCGGGTGTTGTCTGTATGTTACAGCCGACACTTCACAGTAACGAGCGGGATCGCACTAATTTAACACATTAAATGCCGTGGTCAATAGTGACCGCAGCATTTAAATCATTAGAAAGAGGGGGTGAACCCCTCTAGCAGCTTATCGCGCTCCTTGCAATGCAATCGCGGGGTGGGGATGGTTGCTATGGCTGCCTGGGGACCTAATGAAGGCACCCAGGTCCGCCATCTTTGTGCTCCTACTAAGCCCTGCCTCTGGCCTGTCAGAAAGATGATATACTGCAATACATTGTATTGCAGTATATAGTGCAAGTGATCCAATGGTTGCTGGTTGAAGTCCCCTTGGGGAACTAATTAAAAAAAGTAAAAATTAGCAAAAAAATGTTTTTTTTAATGTAAAAAAATTAAAAAATATGAAACGTTCAAAAAGAAAACCTTTTCCCATTTTGCTCCTAGAGCATAGTAAAAAAATAAAATAAATGAACATAATTGGTATCGCCGCATCCGTAAAAGTCTGAACTATTACAATATATCATTATTTAACCCACACGGTAAACTCTGTAAAAAAAAAAATGTCAACGCCAGAATCGCTATTTTTTGGTCACCTCATCTCCCACAAAAAATAGAATAAAAACTGATCAAATGTCGCACATACCCCAAAATTGTATCACTATAAACAACAGCATATCCGGCAAAAAATAAGCCCTCATACCACTGAATCGACGGAAAAATTATGGCTCTCGGAATTTGGCGACACAAAATAAATTAAATTTTTTACACTTAGTTTTTTACTTGTATAAGTAGTAAAATATAGAAAAAACTTTATATATTTGGTATCGCCGTAATCGTATTGACCCGCAGAATAAAGTTACATGTTGTTTTAATTGCACAGTGAATTCCGTAAAAACGAAGCGCGAAATACAATAGAGGCATTGCTGTTTTTTTCATTTCCTACCCCACAAATATTTTATCCCCATTTCCTAGTACATTATATGGCACAATAAATGGCGCTATGAAACCTACAACTGGTTCTGCAAAAAATCAAGCCCTCATAGGACTATATAGACGGGAAAATACAAAAGTTATCGCTTTTGGAAAGTGGGGAGGAAAAAACTAAAATGAAAATCTGAAAGTTGTTTACGACGGGAAGGGGTTAATGTTTCTATTTTGTGATGTTGAAGATTATCAGATTCAGTGGCAAATTTTATGTTGGTCCAAGGAAAATGGTTACATAAGATTTTCTTTCAGACGCTATATTGCAGCTCAACCCCATTCAATATTATTAATAACTTTTTTAACAAGAGTATTATTTTTTTATAATATTGATTTATAATATTTACATGTCTTTTTTCCTTTTTTCAGAACCAGTAAAGGACAATTGGAAAGAACAGAGAAGCACGTTATGGATAAGACCTTTGAGATGACATTTACGTGTTGGATTTGCTACTAACCTGTGGTTTTGCACTTTCCCGAGTGGCTTAGAATAGGGGACAAGGACTGTTGAACCAATACTACCAAAAATGAAGGACTTTTGTTTACATGGCATTCTGTTATGCCTGGGCATCGCATACTGTAGTCATGTCACATCCACACGAAGAAGCAGTAAATTAAGGCAATCATTTCATGGTCACCATGAAAAGGGCAAAGAAGGACAAGTCTTACATAGGTCCAAGAGAGGATGGGTATGGAATCAGTTTTTTGTAATCGAGGAATACACCGGACCGGATCCTGTGCTCGTTGGACGGGTAAGAACATTTCTTGATTTAGAGATATTACACTGGTACCTGGCACATTATCAATGGTCCGGTATTAGAAAAAGCAGTTCTGCACTACACCCTTTATTCTCCAGTTGTCACTGTTTTGCTTTAATAGATTTGTGTTGTTAGGCACAGGTCTGGAGATGCAGAGACGTAAGGCCTTGTTCACACGGCGCTGAAAAAAACGATGTGTAAACGTGTCAGAAACGCTAGCCTTTTTGCAAAGCGCTTTTTAAAATACAGACTTTTTGATGTGTTTTTTTACCCATTTTTGATGTCTTTGAGAAGCTTAAACCTTCATTTTTTACGCATTTTTGATGCATTTTTTGGCATGTAAAACGCGGCAAAAAAAGCGTCAAATACGCTCCTTGTGAACATGACCTTACTTGAAGCTTTAGGGCCCCAATCCAAAATATGTAATGGGTTCTTATCTATGACATGTCAATGACAATGCTGTTATCTTCTCATGGGGCAGAGTGGCAATTGGGTCCCCTCACGGTTAAGGTGCAACTTTTGCACCCCCTATACTTTTTTAAGGTGGATCTCAATACATTTTTAAGTGAATGAGCCTGACTGAAAGGAGACGGCCCGACTGCCCCCTGAAGGTCCCACAGATACGTTGGCTTTTTACTTGTCAGATCATCAGTTTCATCCTTTGTCTGCCTGATACTTATATCCCCACCTATAACATTTTTAATATAAAAGTCAAGGATGATTGATAGCTGTCTTATCTCTTACGTCACCGTAATACATGTTTGCATTCACCCTAAATCTCCAGAATTTTTCTTCTGCAGAGGAGCCAAGACATGTTCTAGTGCCCGCCCAGAGAAATGGCAAATGTGGTTTGTGCCCTTTACCTAGCATTGTCTTGGTTGACAGATCCTCAATATTATAACATTTCATCATTTTTTTAAAATATTTTATTATATTATTAACATGTGGATTTATTTTATATTATATTTATATGTTATTCATACATTTATAATTTACTAATACATGTCCATTAAATGTGTAGAGTTAAACGGGTGGTACAGTTTAGAAAACACATTTGCACATACCCTATTAGTGAATTCTGAGTTCCCTTGGGGGGGGGGGGGGGTCCTGTGTTCAGGATCCTCCTCATCTCTTGGCCAGAATGGAGAGCTGTTACAAAGAGCGTCACTCACTATGGAGGACCTGTCCTGCTTTACAACCCATTGATTTGAAAAGAACCAATGTAATGCTTAACTTCCCCTGTGGTGGCGCTGCAGGAAAATGAGACACTTACTGCCAGGTTTTCACCACAGATTACAGATGATCGCTGAGGGTCATAGCAGGGGGGAAATTTTGATCAGTTTATTGTCAAGGTACTCTTCTAGCAAGCACGGTTTATCCAAAGTAGAGATCCCCTTTAATTGTGTAGTGATAAAAATAAGAGGGTTTTAGATAAGTTTTTCGATTTACAAGTACTTTACTGTCACGTTCACCTCTCAGTGTTAACCACTTGTCACTGACTAGGTTATTGTTTATAGCTTGCAGTAGGTAGTTTGTTTTATTTGGTGAAAAGGTCAAGAGGTAAAACATAGTGACTAATTCAAGGCACATGAAAGGTGTTGTTGTTGTGGTTGTTGTTGTTGTTGTTGTTGTTGTTGTTCATTCATTATCTATCATTTATTTTATGTTGTGCTTTTCAGAGAGGCACAATATATACTTACCAAAAAACATTTATTGACATACAGTAATACATAATGAGTTACAGTCTAGAATGTTGGATAATCAATCTATACAGAGCAGAAACATATTCTTTTTTTCTAATTGTACTTTTTTTTTCTATTTTCTGTACATGGTTATAGGGGTAGAGATCTTGTCTAAACTGCTGTTGATTGCATTTATGGATATGCTTTACAGCAGCCACATGGACCATAGGAAACAATAGTCTTGAGCTGACCCATTGACTTCTATGAGAGAGTGTAGTGAGCATGCTCTGTGACCTGTGCAGGGCGGGGTAGGAGGGTAGCTATGTCCATCACCTATTGTCAATGCTGAATCCTGTGTTATCTATGGGGGTGTGTAGTTTCAATGATGCCCATTCCATCATTCAAGAATTTGGGATTGGTCTGCGAAGAATTACATGTCTGTACCATAATGACTCATTCACACGACCGTAGCTTTGTGCACGGCCTGTAATTGCGGCACGGACGGTCGCGGAGTGTCATCCGCGGGCCGCCGGCAAATCACGGACCGCGCACACATTGATTTCTATGAGGCTGGACTGCAAATGCGGCCCGTAATAAGACGTCCTATCTTTTTGCTGTCCCGGCTCCCAGGAAGTGCACGGACCGTGGAAACCACAGTCATGTGCATGGGCCCATAGCAATGGATGGGTCCACAATTCACCTGCAGATGTTCAGGTGAATTGTAGATGCAAAAACGTGTGCATGATGCCTAGGGGTAAGTTCACACGTAGCATAAATACTGTGGATTTTACGGAACAAATTTTGTTGAAGAAAATCCACAGTACAATGCAGTAGCAGCAAAGTGGGATGAGATTTGAATAAATCTCATCCACACGCTGCGTAAGTGATAAGCGGAAAAAATGCTCAGAAATTAACCTGCGGTGCAGTTTTTTATTCCTGCAGCATGTCCATTATATTTGCGTAATCGCTGCTAATGTGTTGCGGATTTTCCCCATTGAATTCATTAGGGAGGTAAAACCCGCAACAAATAGCAGATGTTGCATTTTTTTGTGGCGGAAAAGCAGTGATTCCGACGCAAAAAACGCAACTTAAAAAAAAAAAATCTTATACTTACCCAGAGTTCCGTGCTTCTTCGACCAAGCCGGCCTCCTGGGATGACGTTTCATCCCATGTGACCGCTGCAGCCAATCACGTATTTTTACGCACTGCATTTGCCCTGTGTGAACGTAGCCTGAGGGTATGTGCACACGTAGTGAGTGACCAAAAACGTCTGAAAATACGGAGCTGTTTCCAAGGGAAAACAGCCCCTGATTTTCAGACGTTTTTTGAGCAACTCGCGTTTTTCGCGGCGTTTTTGCAGCGTTTTTTACGTCCGTTTTTTAAGCTGTTTTCATTGGAGTCTATGAGAAAACGGCTCCGAAAACGTCCCAAGAAGTGTCCTGCACTTCTTTGACGAGGCAGTCATTTTACGCGTCGTCGTTTGACAGCTGTCAAACGACGATGCGTAAATGACAGGTCGTCGGCACAGTACGTCGGCAAACCCATTCAAATGAATGGGCAGATGTTTGCCGACGTATTGGAGCCGTATTTTCAGGCGTAAAACGAGGCATAATACGCCTCGTTTACGTCTGAAAATAGGTCGTGTGAACCCAGCCTAAGGCCCTGTTCACACGGAGTTTTTTGCAGGAGGAAAATTCCTCCTGTAAAAACTGACCCTGGAGGTTTTCATGTTTGATGTGGTTTTTGACGTGGTTTTTGACGTGGTTTTTGACGTGGTTTTTGAGGCGGTTTTCCAGGCGGTTTTTCAGGCTGTTTTTGCCGAGGTTTTCACACGCATGAGGCTGGGTTCACACAACCATGTTACGTCCATAATGTACGGAACGTATTTCGGCCGGAAGACCCGGACCGAAGACAGTGCAGGGAGCCGGGCTCCTAGCATCATAGTGATGTACGACACTAGGAGTCCCTGCCTCTGCGTGGAACTACTGTCCCGTACTGTAATCATGATTACAGTACGGGACAGTTGTCCTGCAGCGAGGCAGGGACTCCTAGCGTCGTACATCACTATGATGCTAGGAGCCCGGCTCCCTGCACTGTCTTCGGTCCGGGTCTTCCGGCTGAAATACGTTCCGTACATTACAGACGTAACATGGTCGTGTGAACCCAGCCTGACAGCCTTCTGTCAACGGATCTGTCACCATTGAAATGAATGGTGATGCAAACGGAACTTACTTCACACTTGCCTTTCCGTTGAGGGGTTCCCCTGACTGAAAGCACCGACGGAACCCCTCAGCAGAAACCACGCTGATGTGAACAGGCCCACATTAAAAAAAACATTGTTTTCTGTTTGCATCATCATTGACTTCAATGCTGATGGATCCGTTGCTAATGGGATTCCCTACACTGCGGTATTGGTTCAGTCGAAACGACAGAACCCTTTGCACAACGGGGACAAACAGAAACCATTAGCAACGGATCTGTCACCACTTCACACTTGCCTTTCCGTTGAGGGGTTCCCCTGACTGAAAGCACCGACGGAACCCCTCAGCGGAAACCACGCTGATGTGAACAGGCCCACATTAAAAAAAAAAAAGTATACTTACTTCTTGAATCAATTTCCCAACATCAATGTCCATTCGGTGGTACACCTCTGCTGTCGTCATTTCTGTTCCTGAAATGTTAAAAAAAAATAAAAAAGAGATGACATCCATGAACAACTGCATAACAAAATTAAAAAATTAAAAATAAAAAAATTGAAAAAAAAAATCTAAAAAAAAAATCAGAAAAAAAAATTAAAAAAAAAATTCTAAAAAAAAAAATGCACAGCTCCATACATGTATAGCATGTATGGAACATAGGAGCAAGTGCACTTACTTGTATTTGGATGCAGGACTTCGGTTTTCTGTATCCCTGAGTTCTGTCCACGATGTTTTTCAGCCTCCACGAGCAGACAGGAAATGACAGCCCCTTTCTGGGCTGGACTAGCAGCAGGAGACTGCAAGAAACTCCTCCAAAACTCTCGGCAATATACTCGTCAGAAAACACCTCACTAGTTCGAGGTGTTTTTTGACGTGTCCCCATTGCTTTCAATGCGGTTTTGGACGCGGAAACCGCATCAAGAAGGGTCATGTCCCTTCTTTTTGCCGCGAGGCGTTTTTTTTACTCGCGGTAAAAAAACGCCTCCGTCTCCCATTGAAATCAATGGGAGTCATTTTGGGTCGTTTTTGGCGCGTTTTCCGACGCGTTTTCCGCGTCAAAAAACGTGTCAAAAAACTCCGTGTGAACAGGGCCTAAGAGTAACAGAGGGTCAGCTAAGGTCATTCTCATTCTCCCGTCTTCATAGTAACCGCAATGATAGAATTTCTATTTGTCTTCAAAATGGATCAAAAACATTTACATATTAATTCATCTTTATAACATAATGTGTGTGGGATATTCTCATGGATATATATTTCAGAAGCACTGATCAATTAGTCTCAGTTTTAATAACTTACAGACGGATAATTTCAATGGATACAAGAGACTGTCGGATTTGTTTGTGCTAACAACTATGATTACTCAGATAATGTGCGTATTTCCCATACAAGACCTCGCACAGCCTCCCGCAGGGCCGGAGGAAATAGATTGAATCATTTATACTACGTTCAACCGTCCCATACTGCTTTATTTCTGAATTTTGATTGTTTTGGTGGTTACTCTCAGTTGGGTGTCAATAAGGAGTTTATCAGTGAAATCATCTCTGTATTCGGCCAGTCGGTGCTTATTTGGGATGTGCATGTTTTATAAGCAGGAGTGCTCTATACGGAAAAAAAATCTGTTTGTTAAAATGTCATTTTTTGGTGATGGTGTAATTCATTCTTTATTAGGGAAATGTAAGGGTGTGTGTGCCCTTGCGGCTACTATGGGGTACCGAAGAGAAGGGGGCCCAATTTAGGTTTGTCTCGTCTCCATTTGAATGGCTGGGGAGAACCTGCATAGTTATTTCCACAGGTGATTTATGAAAATGGGATGAGGGTACTAGCACCTCCTGTCCTTGGTGGTTAGGAGTGTGGTGGTGCCAATCAGCACTTGTAAAGGGCCCTATTTTTATCTTTGCTTTGACGCCAATGGACGCATGTTTGTCTAAAGTCCCAATTTTTAATCACAGAAGCTTTTTTATAATGGGAAGGACATAGTAGCATGGACGTAACTATAGTCGGAGCAGCCATAGTAGCTGCTCTATGGCCCAGAGGTTAAGGGGAACCCACTCACATGCAAGGGGAATAACAAGTCATTGGCTTCCTGCTATCTATCCCTACTCTGATATATGACGTTATTATCCATTCCTTTGAATTCTTGCTACTTATGCTGCTGTTTCAGTTTCCTCTCACTAGGTGGTGGGGGCCCATCTTAGTTTGCAATGAGGCCCTATAAATTCGAGGTACAAACACCCCTGCATAGGAGATGTGATAGTGGTTAGATATGAGCAGCCTATTTCAAGGGGCTGACTTCCCACATCACCAGGGCAGCCCAATTGGTGCCGGGGAAGTAAAGTATTGAACCCAAACCATTAAAAATGAATTTGCGTTGATATATTAAACAGATTTCACTGGTCCTCCATGGTTGTCATTGCTCCGCTCTCAGCTAGAGGAGGTATTCGAATGGGAGACTCTATCTTTTTATTTATACATACTCTAATAGGGCAGATAGAGGTTTTTCAAGGAGGCCTTGTCTTTTTATTATGTCTAAATGCAAGTACAGTAGAGTAAAATTCCTTTAATCTGGCTACCAATAATCCAGAACTTTTCATAGTCCTTTTTTCTGAATTTAACTCAATGATTATCTGGAATTTCACAAAACCAGAAGCAAAAGTCTAAGCAAAGTTGACCAATTGTGAGAGTCCTCTGATTATTAAATATAGTGGTAGTAGTATCTCTTATATCTATGTCTTATTTTACTTTTTGCTGTCTTCCTGGAGGTCTTGTAAGTACATTTTATATACTTTTCTATGACTGTCCACTCATGCAGAAAATTTATTAGTCCCACACCTGCCAGGTCCCTTTAATGCCAGATTAAAGGAATTTTATTTAAACACCACTGGGGGATATAGCAACGGGTTGTAAAGAATTAGTAAACCATGACTGCTTTCTTTCACAAACAGCGCCATACCTGTCCACAGGTTGAGTGTGGTATTGCAGCTCATCCCTATTAGCTTTAATGTAGATGAGCTGCAATACCAGACACAACCAATGGGCCTGTGTGGCGCTGTTTCTGAGAAGAAAGAAGTCTTTTTTTTTAACCTGTACAACCCCTTTAATTCCTGGGCTCACTATTACTGTAGGAATATGAATGTACATTGTGCAGACCACTAGGAGAATATGAGGATACGTTTGTTTGTAAATTTTAGATATAAATATTTTTTATACATTTTGCTTTCTTTGCTGTATGGCAGTATAAGTTGTTTTGTTTTATATTTTGACTAGTTGAAAAAATGTGTAGCCTTTTATGATTAAAGGAATATCACTATAGCTTGTCTTAATGAAAAATTACAGGCAAAACTGATATACTCTGTAACGTCTGGTGAACTGGTAATATAGAGGGCTGAGGGGGGGGGGTGTCTTTTGGGTTTGATGCAGCTTCCCTGCTACCCACCAATCAGTTGTCTGTAGTCATCATCCTATCCCATCATCCTATTTATAGATAACCTACTGAATAGCCAAGTTGTAGTCTATGGGCTCAAATACACAGATGTATTATGGGAATCTGTGGACTCATACTGTAACTCCGATGCCTCCGATTTTATATGGAGACATTTTTTCACATATAGAATTCATGAGAAAAGGAATGTTCCGTCACATGACATGTTATAGAGTTTTGCTCTCCTGAGGCATTGGCTCACATTTACTAATGCTGTCCAATAGTTATAAATTGTAAACTTAGATCAGGCAGTCACAAAGTGTGCCAACTTTATAATAATCCTGCACGATAAATTTGTCGTATCTTACACGACCCGTTAGACACCTTTTTCTTCCTTACACCACCTTTGATTTGGCACCAGAATTCTATGAGGGTTTTTTTCAGCGCTTAAGCCACACCCCTTCCCATAACACACGCCCCTTCACTCTAAACCACACCTCTTGTCATGGCACTTTAAAAAAAGGGTCTAGGAAGGTACAAACATCAGAATTGGGCCAACATGTGACAAAATGTGCCAATTTGCACCAAATGTGGTGCCTTTTTCGCACATTCTAGACCCAACACAGTAGTAAATCTGCTCCATTGCTTCTAGAAGAGAATATGGTGTTGTATAGAGGCACCATATGGTGGCACATGGAGTGATTTTGGCTTCGTAATATGGAATCAATACCGGCTTTATGCACACAGACCTACGTGGCTTACTCATGGCAACTGAAGGGAATGTTAAGCTTTTTTGGTTGCCTTCCGTATACCTGGGCAGTTCTATAGATAATAAGACTGACTCTAATAATAAGTTAATTGCCATGGGAGCAGTTTCCTGATCTACTTTTTAAAATATTTTCAAACAGGCTCTTCATTTAACAGATTAAATGTTCAAGAACTACTATGGAGCTTCTCCACCAAAATGTAAATTGTACAAATATATGGTGAATGTGCCAATAAAAGATAGGAAAATATGTGATTTATTTGTTGCCTAGCCCCCTCGCCCCCCCCCCCCCCAAGTACAGTGGCAATTCTGCCATGAGCTGAAAACTTGAGTAATCTGAGATATATCGGTTGCTAGGGACATGTTTCTTGACGACTCCATTGAAAAGATTATGGTTGTTATGCAGTATATGCTTAGCAACCAGTCTGTCTCACATGACTTGACTTAAAACTGGATTGACACTGTGCTGGCATTAGAAAAGGGTAAATATGGATAGATCTGCCATTTATTGATATCATATTATTAAATAAATTCTAGAACACATTTGACACATTTACCGAATTTCACATTACAAAAATGAGGTGTTTTACTAATTTTTATCCATTTTTGTACAGCTTCATTCAGATGTCGATTCTGGGGATGGGAAGATTAAGTACATACTCTCAGGGGAAGGAGCTGGGACCATTTTCGTTATTGATGACAAATCAGGGAACATTCACGCAACAAAGACCTTGGACCGAGAAGAAAGAGCTCAGTACACATTAATGGCACAAGCAGTTGACCGAGAAACGAATAAACCTCTGGAACCACCTTCAGAATTTATTGTGAAAGTCCAAGACATCAACGATAATCCTCCAGAATTCTCACACGAAAACTATCACGCAGATGTGCCAGAGATGTCCAGTGTGGGTATGTACAATCCCCAAAACCTTCTGCCCTATCTATATGAGAATATGTGTCCCTCATTTACCATTTCATACATGGATGCCCCTATTTCAGTAGAACATGTATAAGCCTTAGGCCTCATGCACACGACCGTAAAAACACCCGTTATTGCGGGTCGTAACGACGACCCGCAATAACGGGCGCATAGACTTCTGTTAGCCACGGGTACCTTCCCGTTTTCTCACGGGAAGGTGCCCGTGCCGTTAAAAAAATAGAACATGTTCTATTTTTTCATTTTGCGGGTCGTGCTCCTATACTTTATAATGGGAGCACGGCTCGCAAAAGCTGCCGGCTGCCCGTGGCCGGCCGTGCCCGGCCGTGCTTGTAATTACGAGTCGTAATTACGAGCACGGTCGTGTGCATGAGGCCTTAGGTCTTCTTCAAGTATTTGAGCTTTCAGTATACAGTATGTTCATTGAACTAGCACATTGCCAACAAGAGCGGCTCTCCATTCTGGTTCATAGTGGGGGTCCCAAGAAATGGAGCCCACTTTTTAATATCCATATGCCCTAATTGGGGTTGTTTTTTTTAGGCAGTTCCTTTAATGAAGAATCAATATGCCTTAGTCGAAAACACCACTGTTAATACATGGAATTAATCGGCATAAAAAATTGAATAACTTTGTAAATTACAGCCTGAATTATACTGCAGAGCTGAATTCACAATTCTGCTACAGATTTGTTGTCCTTCCCCCCTCAACAGGGGGGCTCTTGGGCTAGGGGGGACAGTTCGTTTTTTGAACAGATCAATCAGATTTCCATACAATACCTGATGTAAAGACTGCCGTTCCCAAAATGCAAATCAACAGAGTAAGATTTGTGCCAGGAATGATGAAAGATTTTAGCTCTGAATTCCTCCTGAATGGTGAGTGCAGCTCTGGAGTATATAATACAGGCTGTAACTCAGGAGCATGACAAGATAAGTAATGTAATGTATGTACACAGTGACTCCACCAGCAGAATAGTGAGTACAGCTCTGAAGTATAATACAGGATGTAACTCAGGATCATTACAGGAAAAAATAATGTCATGTTTTTCAGTGACAACGGGTCAGGATCCAGCTGTTATCCATCACATCTATGTTCATAACTTAGACGTGATCGATAACAGGTGGATCCTCCAGGACCTGCTGTCACCGAAGCCACCAGTCCCTGATGGATTAATTTCAGCGCATGATACGGCTTCTATGTATACCGGATAGATAAAATCTGTATCTCAAAATGTTAATTTTTCTTTAAATTAATAACTAATCAAAAGTTGCATTAAACACCATAATACATTGTTTTATTTAAAAAAAAAAAAAAAAAAGTGTCGCAAAGGTTTACAAAGCCTTTAAGAGCAATGTACTGTACCTCCCACAGATCGAGTTTTAAAAATCTAGGCCGAATGTTGCAGCCACTAGAGGGTCAGTTTGCATGCAGTTCCTATGCAGACCAATAGTATTATGTATATATATATATATATATATATACCACAACTGTATTCATAGAAAGCACAATCTAAAAATTATTATTTTTTTTTCCTATAGGTACGTCAGTATTAAAGGTATCGGCATCAGATGCAGATGATCCCACTTATGGTAACAGCGCAAAGCTTGTCTATAGTATTCTTGAGGGGCAACCATATTTTTCAGTGGAAGCACAAACAGGTAAATTAACCACTTCCTGACCAGAGGCTTTACCCCCCTTCCTGACTGACCCATTTTCCAGTTTTAGCCATGTTCCAATTTAAAAGCAAATTGTTCTTCTATAAGGGTATGTGCACACGATAACGGCACTTACGTCTGAAATTACGGAGCTGTTTCAGGAGAAAATTAAACGTAATTGCATGTACTAGTGTTTTGCGGGGCGTCTTTTACGGACGTAATTTGGGGCTGTTCTTCATTGGAGTCAATGAAAAACGGCTCCAATTACGTCCCAAGAAGTGTCCTGCACTTCTTTGACGAGGCTGTTATTTTACGCACCGTCTTTTGACAGCGACGCGTAAAATGACAGGTCGTCGGCACAGTACATCGGCAAACCCATTGAAAGTAATGGGCAGATATTTGCCGACGTACTGGAGCCGTCTTTTCAGGCGTAATTCGAGGCGTAAAATGCCTCCATTATGCCTGAAAATAGGTCGTGTGAACCCAGCCTTACTCTTCCCACCTACTTGTATTTGGTCTTGTTTTTCTCAGAACATATTGGGCTTCCATATTGTGTAAAAAAATAAGTGATATATTTTACTTTTTGAAAAATGTAAAAGGATAAAAGGGAAATCAATTTAAATTTTTTTTTTAATATATGATTTTAGGTGATGTTTTTGACATCTGGTGCATGGCACTGGTTAAATACCTGAATACAAATTTGGCAACTTCTGCCGACTCCGGCGGTACTAAATGTGTGCGCATTTCTTACATGCTGGGCGCAAGGCGGAGCTTACAGTGAATGGTTCGAAAACTGGTTTTTGAAGATCAAATTTTCCAAAGCTGATACCATAGCGATCTCCAAAGTCGCCTATCTATCTATCTATCTATCTATCTATCTATCTATCTATCTATCTATCTATCTATCTATCTCTCTCTCATGTAGCCCCAGCCCAAACCTATATTATATATCAATATATATATATAAATATATATATATATATATATATATATATATATATATATATATATATATAAAAATATATATATATAAATATATATATATATATATAATATATATATGAGATAGATAGATAGATAGATAGATAGATAGATAGATAGATAGATAGATAGATAGATGGACCGACAGGAAGATGCATAAATACCTAAATGTGTTGCATCATTTTGAATAGTTTGTAGTTTTAGCTACGAATTTATTTTATATTTATAAAAAAAAAAGAAAATAAATGAAATTACCCCAAACCAAGAAATTTGCTTTTAAACATTTCCCATTCTACTCTAGAGCAAAAATGAAAGTTGCACCTTAGGAGTATTTGACGATTGGTCCTCTGTACACTAATAATAGCGGCGTGCTCAATCTAGGCCACTCTTTTCTCATTGCATTAAGTACTACCTACAATGGAGCCCACACTGGAAATCTTTTGTAGCGGCTGAACAAAATGTGTTGGTGCATTAGTTCTGTCAGTAAGTTTGTCGCTTGTTACCATGACGATATGAGCTCAAAATAATAGTATGGGTCAGTGTAAAATTTTTAAGATTACCCACTTTTCCATTATGTACAAAGCTTTCAAATATCTAATCTGTAAGTGGACTGAACCAAAAATTTAGATTTTCTTTTATATTATTTTTGACAGTTTTATAGAATAACATTGTATTTTTTTATATTACTACTCAACTGAATAAAAGTAAACAAGGATAAAATAAATTATCGGGCCAAAAGTATGTAAATGACCTAAGTGATGCAACAGCGGATAGGCGATTTTTGCACTCCAGGTTCTTCGGTACGCGACGGCACAGTCAGTAAGTTTGTCTGGTCCACCGCTACGTGACCGAGCTGTTGTTACTCCTAGACGCTTCCACTGCATAATAATAGCACTTACAGGTGACCGGGGCAGATCTAGCAGATTAGAAATTTGATTAATTCACTTATGGCAACGGAGGCACCCTATGGGCAGTGCCACGTCTGAAGTCACTCAGTTCTTCAGTGCGAGCCATACTACTAGCAATGTTTGTCTATGGAGATTGCATGGCTGTGTGCTTGATTTTATATATCTGTTTGCAATGGTGTGGCTGAAAAACCTGAACTTAATATTTAGTAGAAGTGTCTACATACTTTTGGTCATATTGTGTCTGTGTATATATATAAAACATTTTTTTTATGTTTTGTTATGCTGTATTTTCCCCCCGTCAATTAAATTACTATATTGTTTGGGGAAAATGATAAAAAAAAGAAATGTAAAAAATATATAAAATAATATATTTGTTATTTTATATTATTATTATGTTTATTAATATTATTATTATTACGATTATTAGATTGTATTTTTTTTATTATTATTATTATTATTATTATTATTGTTAATATTATCATTTCCACTTTTTATTTTATACACATAAACATTTAATTTGAATTCATCTTACCTCAGGGACCATAAGGACTGCACTACCAAACATGGACAGAGAGGCCAAGGAGCAATATCATGTTGTGATTCAAGCAAAGGACATGGGAGGACACATGGGAGGACTCTCAGGGACCACCAAAGTGACAATAACTCTGACAGACGTCAATGACAACCCGCCAAAGTTTCCTCAAAGTGAGTGGACATAAAATAATTTCATACGATTATGAAGGTAGAGCTTTTGTTATAGTTTTGTTGTATGGATCTCTCTATTTATTTCCACAATTTATATACATAGGTGCATACCCCATGTCCGTGTCAGAGGCAGCTGTTCCAGGAGATGAAGTTGGACGATTAAAAGCCAAAGATCCCGACTTGGGAGAAAACGGGGAAATAAAATATCGCATCGTTGATGGTGACGGGGCTGAAGTTTTTGAAATCACAGCAGATTATCACACCCAGGAGGGAGTTGTAAAACTTAAAAAGGTAAAACATTATGTTGTGTTTCCATGAAGTAGGTGCCGTATTATCAGAAATTCTGGATCGGTCTGACATTAGTTGATTGCATTACACGTGTTATTTTCTATTTAGTGACTGCTCCTTTTTATGTAATACACTTAGGCCGTTTTCAGACAGGGCGGATATGCTGCGTAAAAGTAAACAGTGTATCTGCCCTGCAATCCTCAGGGAATTCCGGACAAAAAACCTCACCAAATCAGTTAAAAAAAAAAAAAGCTTATACTTACCCCGTTCTCCGACGTCAGGATAACACATCCCTCTGTTGTCCGTGCAGCCCGACCTTCTGGGATGACGTTTCATCCCATGTGACCGCTGCAGCCTGTGATTGGCTGCTGCATCACATGGGATGAAACGTCATCCCAGGAGGCCAACTTGGATGACAACAGAGGGATATGTCGCAATTACGGAGAACGGGTTAAAGAAGCTCTGTCACCAGATTATAAGCGCCCTATCTCCTACACAATCTGATCGGCGCTGTAATGTAGATAACAGCAGTGGTTTTTATTTTGAAAAACAATCATTTTTGAGCAAGTTATGAGCAATTTTAGATTTATGCTATTTTGTTTCTTAATAGACAACTGGGCGTGTTTTTACTTTTGACCAAGTGGGCGTTGTACAGAGAAGTGTATGACGCTGACCAATCAGTGACCAATCAGCGCCATATACTTCTCATTGTTCCAGCCCAGCTTCTTTCACTGCACAATCACGCTGGGCTGGAACAATGAGAAGTTTATGACGCTGATTGGTCACTGATTGGTCACTGATTGGTCAGCGTCATACACTCCTCTGTACAACACCCAGTTGGTCAAAAGTAAAAACACGCCCAGTCGTCTATTAAGAAACTAATTAGCATAAATCGAAAATTGTTCATAACTTGAATCGTTTTTCAAAATAAAAACCACTGCTGTTCTCTACATTACAGCGCCGATCAGATTATGTAGGAGATAGGGCACTTATAATCTGGTGACAGAGCCTCTCTAAGTATAAGCTTTTTTTTCTGAGTTACGATTTTTGAGATAAAATCGCAGCTTTTCGGCCGCAAACATGCCCATGATTGAACACCACTTTGTAGTTTTTGATCTATATAGTCCCAAAATTTTGTGTGCTAAAGAAGACCTGTTACTAGGTCATCAACTCAAAACAGCATATTTGACCTAAATCCCCCTGTCTCCCTGATTCCAGCGCCATTTTTTTTTGTTCCCGGACCCCCACTTTCCTGAGATATGGCCGCTCATTGTATTGGCACCCGATATGCAAATTCACTGTTGTTATCCAGCAGGCTGTGGACTACAGTGATTCTACTGGGATAGAGCCAGCTTCACATCCTCTGACACTTTCCAACCAGCGCAAGGCAACTTCAGACCGTTCAGGCCCAGCATAATTTTGCGAGAACAATCTTATCTCGCGAGACCCTGCTGGGTGACGACTTTAAAGCGGGTCTGAAGCTGCCTCATGCAGAATATACAGTGTGAGAGGCTGAGAAGTTGGCTCCACCTTGGAAGACTCTATGCAGTTCCCACCCTGTTGGCTAACTACAGTAATTTTGCATATCAGGCTTCAAAATAATAGGGGAGATCTCAGGAACAGGGGAGCCGTGGAATCAGGGGGAAAGTGGGATTCAGGTCAGATATGCATTTTTTATTTTTATGACCTAGAGAGAAAAAATAGAATGGTATCATTTCATTATATGTCCATACAGAGGATGGGGAGCACTGAATTGGAAAAAAAAAAGTGGACAGTCACATTAAACAACTTGCTTAAACATTTTTGGAGAATTGGAGGAAATCAACTTGTAGAATTTGCAGGTGCTACCTGGTCACAATATAATGTGTAAGGCTCTGTTCACATGGAGTTTTTTGCCACGGAAATCGTGTCGGAAACCACAGCAAAAAACGGCCGAAATCGCCTCCCATTGATTTCAATGGGAGGCGGAGGCGTTTTTTTTTTACCCGCGAGTGGAAAAAAAACGCTCGCTGGAAAATGAAGTAACATGCCCTTTCTTTGGGCGTTTCCATCTCTGACCTCCCATTGACATCAAAGGGAGGCAGAGAAAGTGTTTTTCGCGGCAAACGGCGTGCAGGCAGGTCAAAATCTGATTTTTCTTCTGCCTGCAAAAAACCCTGTGTAAACAGTGCCTAACTTTCCATCATTATGTCTTACTGATATAATTCCCACTTCGGAGTATTGGAGAACACATTGACTACATGACTTCTCTCATGATTTATCTTTCTTTTGTTGCAGACAGTAGACTATGAAACCAAGAAGTTCTATAGTATGAAAGTGGAGGCTGCTAATGTCTACCTAGACCCAAGGTTTCTTAGTAGAGGACCATTCAAGGACACTGCAACAGTGAAGATCTCCATAGAAGATGCAGATGAGCCACCAATATTTTTGGAACCGAGCTACACGTTAGAAGTGTATGAGAATGCACCTCCTGACACCGTAGTTGGAAGAGTTCATGCCAAGGATCCGGACGCAGCAAACACTCAAATAAGGTGAACGTCATGGGGTTTTTACAAAAAATTTTGGTATTATTTATTTTTTTCTTGAAAATATCTATAGCTAAATCTAAATTACATTCTTCAGATTTCTCAATTATGTAAAGGACCATAGAATGGACAAAATCTGTGACTATTGTTAGTGGTTACAGTTGGTTTAGCCATGAGTTAAATGGTTTAGACCAACTGGACATGAATGTTTCTAAATCCAACCACCGTATACTATTAAGAAGCGATCCTGAGAGGGCGAGCTGTTTTTTTTAGTTGTTCTCCACTATCGCTAAACGAGGGAGAAACCTGAGTGGAGGATCCCCTTATATGACATCCACATGCCTAAACAGGACATATGGACAGAGGTTCTCTAGACTGTTCAATCCCTTTGGTAGACTGTATTTTGTCATATTGATACAACTTACATTGTTCACCATGTAGGCAGCTCCATCATCCATCCAGCCTTTGCTTGTGTAGCCCTTGTGTAGCTAGTTACTTTGTTACAAGAAGCTACATGGCTTGATTATGGCATGGGCAAAAGGGGCAAATGCCCTTGGGGGTTTACCACTTAAGGGTACGTTCAGACTGAGTTTTTTGCAGGCAGATGTTGACCTGCCTGCACTTTCTTTGACGCGTTTTTTGCTGCGTCTCTCGCCTGAGGCCATTGAGTGCCGCGGGCATAAAACGCCTCAAAAAACGCTTTCTCTGGCTCCCAATAATTCCAATGGGAGCTCAGAGATGGAAAAGTGGGAAGAAAGAAGAGCATGTCGCTTTTTTTTCCCGCTCTGTCTCCCATTGAAATCAATAGGAGACAATTTGGGGCATTTTTTGATGTGGTTTCCGCATCAAAAACAGCGCCAAACAACTCTGTGTGAACTGGGCCTAAGGGTTTTTACGACCCGACCTTGATCTCAGGCAGTCTACATTAAAATTTCTCCCTATAAGTTCCTCACATTTAGTTGTGGCAATATTTGCTCCTATTTGAAAGTGGAGTGAAGCATGCTTAGGCATTATTTGGCCATAATGGACATATGTCTTTTTTCAACCGTATTAACTATTTAACTATGTAAGAATCTATGAGAACTATATTTTTTGCCTTTTTTGGCATTGGTCTTATTCAGGCAGTGTAATGTACAGTTATAGCAGTACAACTCATCATTTTTCTCTTTCCTAAGAAAAATCATTGATCTGGCTGTGGGACAAAGCCATTTTTTGATTTTTGTTTTCCACTCCCCGCATTCCAAGAGCCATAACTTTTTTTATTTTTCTGTCAATAGAGTGGTGTGAGGGCTTATTTTGCGGGAGGAGTTGTAGTTTAGTTTGGCGGCATTTATAGTTCCATATAATGTACTATTTTCAACGCCTCAGATGCTGCGGTCGCGATTGACCACAGCATTTGAGGGGTTAAACAGCCAGGAGCAGCACACCCTCTGCATATGGAGCACGCTCAGCGTGTGAGCGCGCTTCATACATCACCCCCTGCACCTGGACGTAATGGCACGTCACGGTGCACAAAGGGGTTAAAGAGTCTCCTGACATGTCTGTTATAGTAAATTCTCCTAATTCCCATGAAATAACAATTCTACGTTGTACTGATCCCTTGGTATTCCTCTTAGAAATGTATTAATAAGTTGACCACTGGGTGTTAGTTGTGGGTGTGTCCTTACACAGACTGATAATGTCCAATCAGGGCTCACAGAGTGAGAATGTGGAGGGACACGCCCCTTTGATTAGGGGAATAGTAACACCCAGTTGTCAATTTATTCATACATTTTTAGGAGGAATAACAGTGGAACAGCGCAATGTAGAGTTCTAAGAAAAGATGCTCCAGAATTGTTACTTCATGGGAAATGAAAGTATTTACTAAAATAGACGAGAGGTGACATGTCCTCTTTAAATGGTGGTCACCCAAACAGTAAGTCATGTGGTTGATGGGCAATATAAACTTACACACCCTACAAAAACAGTAGGAAGGGATGCCCTGAAAGGAAAAAAAAAGCGAGATTCTGCAATGGTACATATGACTAATCATACTATGTGTATAAAGTCAATGAAGTGGAGTTAAACTTTAAATACAGTAAAATAGTAAAAATACTTAAGGTCCTATTCCACGGGCCAATTATCGGGCAAATGGGCATTCATATGAATGCTCGTTCCCTATCATAAACAGGACAACGATCAGCCAATGAATGAGCAAGCGCTCGTATAGTTTATGTAGCATTAAATATTACTGTTGTCGGCATCACATTTTGGTGTGTAAACAGGCTGTCGACATGATGGAAATGTATCGGGAGGAGCGATTGTAGTAATGATCGCACATCCCCATACATAACCAAGCATTGCGAAAGGAGCAAACCAGTGCCAATCAACCAGCTGTCTCATTGATCGGCGCTTGTTTACACCGCCAGGTCGGGCCGGGTAATAGGACCCTTACACACATCTCCTTAGATGACATACACATGACACTCTGCCGTGTATTTGTGCCGGTAACAATATTTTTTTGTAACATGAAGTAAAGGCTGGGGGCTGAATGTAATTGCAGAACTGAATCATTAAAACACAGTTGCCACCATGAATAAATAACATGCGCGCCCAGACAAAAGCAAGATGCGTCTCCTGAAGATCTTCTGTCTCTGAAGCCAATGTATTTTGCACGGTACTTAAATCTTAAACCGCTTAGTTAATGTAAACACTCAGTCACAAGATTGTTAAGCTGGTATCATTTAGTTAGAGCTTACAATGAAAATGAAAGGTACTTAATGTCCCATTGAGATTATACAGGACTGCCAACATGAACTACATTACATTACATCTCTCAAATTGATGCTGTTAACCTCGGATCTGACACCGTAGACAGAGTGACGGGGTTATGGATTGGTGAACCCAACTCTTGTTTCATTAATGGATCCCTTGGTGAATATGGAGCCTTGTAAGGTTGCCTGGTTATTGATAATCAGGAGCAGAGGTTGATTATCCAATTACATTTATTGACGTAGAGACCAATAAGCCGTATGTGTTGTGTTTACAAAAATCATTAAAAACACATCAATTGAACTGCATTACACCCCCATCGCCCCAAGGGCGGCTTTAATAGAAGTTTACCATACACAGAGGTTTCAAGCACAACATATATCTATGGCTACAATGGCAGAGCACGTGGTGTTCTCACTTTGTAATATAATTCATGTTAACATTTGGTTCCCAAATACTTATTTTGGGGACTACGGTTTTAAGACCAATATATGAACACAATCCTAAAAAGGATTTCCATGTAGTCTTTTTTATTTTAAGAAATCTATCTTCTCCTGTAGTTACAGTACTAGAATTGGAGGGTGTTAACTCAGTGAACATGCTCCTGTCAGTACATTGGCTGTTCACTGGCTTCCAGTATATTGTCTGTTTACTCTCTCATTACTAACTACGGATATGCAGAGGTGCCAAAATAATGGTTCACATATGGAAGACATATAAAAAGCAAAGTTATGGCTCTTTTACACCAGCCGATAAGCGGCCGGGGCAGCGAGCTCCAATCATCGAGTCATCCTTGATCGGCGCTTGCTTGCTCCTGTCACACGGAGCTATGGATGGGGACGAGCGGTCGTTTCTCCGATGGCTCGTCCCCATACATTATCATCATGTCGGCAGCGCGTCTCCCTATTTGTGCTGCCGACAACGATAATATTTTACTTTTTTAAAACGATACGATCAGCAGATGATTGGGCGTTTGCTCGTTCATCTGCTGATCGTTCCCCTGTTTACACAGAGCAATGATCGCCAACGAGCGTTATATGAACGCTCGTCTGCCCGATAATCGCCCAGTGTAAAACCCCCTTTAGTCAGCAACTCCTAACAAATGTAAATCTGCTGTGACTGCAATGCAAAAGCAAACAAACACAAAGATGCAGCAGTGCACTGCGGGCGCTAAGATACGTGAAAACATTGAATTTTTCAATTATTGTGTCATGTATTATTGCTTTATGTTAAATGTGAGGCACATTTTGATTAAATTGTATGAGCCCACCTGCCACAGCGAGGCAACCTCATTCAGATGAAGATGTGAACATATAAAGGTGTAATGCTCTCAATTTTTTTTCACACTCACATTATCATTGTCCTTTTCTATATGGAATCCTTGGAAATTATTATTCTAGCTCAAATACTGATCAACAGTACGGCGCTGGAAAGAGCAAGTTCCAGAGAGCTGTATTGTAATGGCGCTGACATTGCGTGGGCAAAGAAAATGTGTCCACGTGATCAGGAGTGGGAGTACAGCTGCCAATCATAACCGCACTCCTCTGATCTCCGCAGCTTAACTCCTTCTATGCCACGGTCATTCTGACCGTGGCATAAAACAGGCAGAGCAGAAGAGGGGATGCCCTTTGTAAGTATTCCCCGTGATGGGTCTCTGCCCAGTGTCTCTTAAAGAACCCTAGGACTGTCTTTTAGTACAGCAAGTTGCTAGGGAAAACTTGTAAATTGAATAAACACTTGGTAATATACTGGTATAAATGCTAACATATTACAAAGTGAACAGAAAAGATCAAGAAAAAGATCTTTTCACAGGATAGGTGATCATTTTCTGATCACTTGGGGCCCCACCACTTACTTCCCCTCATCTTTTGGGTTCCTTTGACAGTGGAGATGGTCTCCGCTCAGTGGGCCCCATAGTGGCCCCATAGTAGCTGCTATGCCTTCTATGCTGAGGTTGACACCATTTAAAATAAGTCAAAGAGCCTCCTTGAGGTTTTTTTTATGGAGGTGGTGGTGGGATCACTTTAAAACGATGGTTTTGTTGAACTTTTTCCTGTGTGTTAATATTTAGATACATACATCTTCTGCAGTTCATCCTCTGTATGTTTTGCTAGGACAATTTCCAGTATTGTAGACTACAGAATACCAGGGAATGGTATTTTTGTACTATTTTTGTCTTCAGTGATTATTCAATAGGTCATAAAATAAAGTCCTGTTTGTTCTCAAAATACATCACGTAAACGCAACTGCAAAAAAAAGTCTAGGGTTTAGATGACATACAACAAAACTGTGAAATGTGCTCTGGTCACAAAAGTAAAAATTCCCAGACTTCAATAGCAACTAAAGTATCAGAGAAGAATTCAGGAACATGACTTTAAACTTAAGTTCTTCAGTCTTCTAGATGATAAAATATAGTCCCTCAAAAGAAAAAAGTCAAGGAGGAAAATAAAAAAAATTAAAGAGGTATTCCCATCTTATAAGGCGATGGCATATTGCTTGGATCAGCCATCACTTTATGATCGGTGTAGTCCAACCTCTAAGACCCCAACGATCCTGAGAATGAAGGGGGTCGCAGCGCTGATTAGGGACTGTTACCCCATCAATATTTTTCCCAGCATAGCAGTACCCGGCTTTGCGGGAAACTTCGAGGAAGCCCCATTACTGCAGTGTCCGGGAGCAGCGCTGTGTAGCGAAAACTTAGAAGAGGACTTAGCGCTAAATCAGTCCTGAGTGCCCTTCCTTCTCAGGATCGGTAGGAGTCCCAGAGGTCAGACCCCCACTGATCATAAAGTGATGTCACATCCTAGTGCTATGATATCATGTTATAAGATGGGAATAACCCTTTAAAGGAAGAAAATAACCTCTCTGAAGACTTTAACTCATTACACCAGATTTTCCTGTAATTTTATATTTTTTCATATCCTCTGTATATTGCCCCTTGTCTTTTGAGAGGACCACCTTCAGAAGACCATTTTTGAAGAAATGTTGAATGGTCATTTCAAGAGATATCACTCACATTTTTGTAGGAAGGCTCACTCAGGCTAGTAATATGGTGTCTTGACAATGAAACATACATTTGGGGGCATTTTTATAGCACATGGCCACATCTGTACTTGGTTATGTTTAATGAAACATTAAATTTTTAAGGTAGATGCTCTTCAAGAAGCCTGGTGGAACAGTGGACAGTATTGTCTACCTTGGCCTTTTTTATAAGTTGAAACATAGAAATATTGAAGGATAGTTAAGACAGTAGAAAAGTTCTTTAAAGTGGTCTTCCCATAAACAACATTGATCTCCTATCCACATAATATGTGCTAAATGTCTGATCACTGGGGGTCCGATTGCTGGGAATCCTACCGAAACGCTTTCTATGGGACTGACGGAGATAGCCGAGCGCTGTCAATCCCATAGACAGTGAATAAATGGGTAGTGCGCATGCCCGGCTATTCAATTCACACTTCTCGTGATCAGTGGGGGTTCCAGTGGTCGGACTCCCAGTGATCAGACATTTGTCACCTATCCTGTGGATAGGTGATAAATGTTTATAGGGAAACCTCTTTAAGGGGGTTGTATGAGATTAGACAAAAGGCCTGCTTCCTTTAACAGTACCACTCTTGTCCATTGTTTGTGTCTGGTATTGCAGCTCAAGTGAGTGAGGCTAAGCTGCAATACCAGATACAACCCATTCACAATCGTGGCGCTGTTTCTGGGGGAAAAAAAGACCCACTTTTTCTAATCTCAGACAACCCCTTTAAAGAATACAGACAGCACATAATTTAGTAGAGTAATATGATTAAGTTCACATATTAAAATTTGACCTTTAGTCATGGGATGTAGTTTTAGACTTTTAGTTTTGTTTGTTTGCTTGGGCAATTTCATTTATTTTTCTGAACTGTGAGTTTGTCAGTAACAAATCTCTCCAGCCTGTTGGCGGTGTCTTCTGTGGGTGTAAACAGCCCTTTATTAATGTTTTCATTTGTTTGCAGCCTAATAAATGACAGAACCCCATACCTTGGCCATAAAATCAATTTCCGCAAGAAGGTCCTCTATATATTTTTCTGACATTCCAGTGCCTGGGAGATATTCTTTTCCCTTGAGTTTTAGTTTAAGTATTCAGGACACCATTGCCATTGCCTATAGCTTTGTCATAATCTTGCTGTGCTTAATATTGCTGAACACATTACAATTATAAAAGTCCTACAATGCGGACTTGAGAAACTTATCCCACCACTCTTAAAGCTTATGTTTTATTAGTGGATACAGCACTCAAAAACCCTAATTAAGTTTTTATTACCTTCAAATTACCTTGAAGGGAATTTCTATGAATTCAAAGCTGTTAAACATTTAGGTGTCCTGCGGAAATAACGTTTTCTTTGAGTAACTTTACGTCAGTTTTGTCCTTTTTTCCGGCACCCACTATTCACAGTGGGTGCCGCTTGTTGTACTTTTGCACTTCCTTGGTCTGGATTTGTCGGTAGCTCAGCCGAGAGCCCCAAAACTACATTTCGCACAGTTTAATGTTCTCTGCTACCCCTCCACCTCCCGGCTCGTTCAGAATCTGTGCCCTCCACCGTGGTGATGTCCCGAGGCGGGCTCAAGAGCTGGCTATCACTGCGATAGTGTATGTACCGCGCATAGACAGTGAGCACTTGTGCCCACCCATGTACGTGATGTCAGCGTTGACGTGCCGTACATTGTGGAGGAAAATAACCCAGGAAATATCACATGAAGCATGTGCAGCACGTGATTTTAAGTCTCATAACAAAAGTGAGAATGGGGTCACTTGTCTACTAATGGAGCTTTTCAAAATGAGACTACATTACAAACTTTGAGATTAGTGTTTTGTTTTTTTTACTGCTTATAAAACACAAGTTAGTCTCGGAAAATCCCTTTAAATTATATATATTTTCCCACTTTTTGAAAATAAATGTTCAAATAGATGTTCAAGTTTTGTTAAAGATTAGTAGGGGTTCATTTCTTGGAACCCAACCTATTGTGCCTGAAGTTGGTCTCAGTATTCTGCCAAGTACCTAGACGCTAACTTGGAATATACACCATGGTTGGTGATTAAGCCCCTAACCCCCCCCCCCACCTTCTTAAAAAATCATAATGTCTTGGTTTTCCACAGCTCCAGGAGTCATTGATCTTGTCAAGGCAGGTGGGGGTCTTAGTCTTGCTAGGCAGAGCATGCCCACTCTTGTAACGCTGTTTATTGCATAATGAGATTCTCAGACTTTATGTACAGGTGGACCACACTCATATGTCTTTTAGACAAATACATCATTTATAAGAGTATAAAGTACCAAAATTAAAGTTAGCCATAGATATAAGAATGGTTCCGCAATATAACAGGGGCATACATGAACAGAAATTTGCCACAATATGAATGATTTTCCCAAGAAAATTGGATTTGTAGAATTATTCTGCTCCACGTGCATTTATCTCAAAGGCTAGGAAAGCAACGTTTACCACTAATATCATAGAAAAATTTCTGAAAACAACAATACGTTTTCCATTGATGGAGTAGAATTCTATCAGCCAACAACCCGTCAGTAGGTTATGTAAGTTGAACTGGTTTACTGACCTGAATAGCACTGGCTCCCTGTTTCCAGAGCTGTTTTTTTTTTCTTCTCCTGGAACCCCCCTTTCCAGAGATGTTGTGTTGGCTCGCTGTAGTTAGCCAACAGGGTGTGAACTATCCTCATCCGCATCAGAGGCAGGGAAACTAGCTCCACCCCATTGGCTTACTACAGCAAAAAACAACAGTGGGCCATATCTCTGAAACGGTGGTCCAGGAAAAAAGAAAAACAGCGCTAGAATCAGAGACAGCGCTATTCAGGTCGATTAACCAGTTCAACTTATATGACCTAGTGACAGGTTCTCTTTAAGGCTGTATGTGGTTATGTTTAAGTGGTCACGTGGTATTTTTTCCACTTTACCAAGGAGGTGCTCAGCTTATTAGTTATATGTGTGAGAGAGCAGCAACCATTGATTTTAGCCGTGAATCTGTGAAGAGAACTAAAAAAATATCTGTTGGTAAATCTTGAGAACCCATTTTGACCACCATTGCCACGCATGCTTCTCTAAAATCGAACCCCTTCTGTTTGACTGGTGGTCTTGCCACCCTCTACTTAAGGGTTATTTCCACGAACGGGATAATCGGCTTTGTGACGATCGTTTTTTTAACAGCTGTCACATGTCTGTATTAAAATTAATGCACTTCTACGATGCTATTCACACGGCCGTTTTTTTAACGGACCATGTAAAAATAGGACATGTCCTATTTTTGTCCGTGTTCACGGATCCCTCAATAGACTTAAGTCTTTGAGGGATCTGTGAACTCAGGTCCCACACGGGTGCAAATTTGACACCTGTTCTTGCGCATAAGGCCTTATTCAGAGTGTAATGCTTTTTAGGCTGGAAATACACCTCTAGCTTTTCTTGAAGACCTTGGTGCAGATTTTGAGGCATGTTTTTTAACCAAAGCCAGATGTCCTTCAAAAGGAAGGAGAAATATAAAGGAAGAACATTTACTACTCCTTCCTCTTGGATCTACTTCTGAGAATTAAAAAAATTGCATTAAAAATACACCAAAATCTGCAATGTGTGTATCAAGCGTTAGGGCTCATTCAGACGAGTGTATATGTAGTCCATGTGACGGCCATTAAAACAACGGCCGTCACACGGACTCATGTATTTCAATGGGGCCGTTCACACAACCGTTCACACACGAGCGTGTGAAGGGTCCGTGAAAAAATAGGACATGTCCTATTTTTTGGTGCTTCACGCATCCCGCCATAGACTCTAGTTTATTGGGAGATGCGTGATAATGTGTCCCGAACGTGGCCAACCTCAGACGTGAAAAAATTTAGTTTTTCACGTCCGAGGTTGGCCACGTTTGTGTAAATGTAGCCTTATGTAGCCTTTATTTAGAGCAAGTGCCATAAGATGATCATTCATGTAACTGCTGAGCATCCTGGGAGATAGAACATCAAGTACAACAACAGTTCATTGACTTGTCTGCACTATATAATATTAGGCATTACATTTTTTTTCTCTTTTTCATTAATAGCAAAGAAAGCAGATCCTGATGTAGCAAAATGTTCCCTACATGCAGACATGAATAAATGATGAAGCTAAATTTCCTTTTAAAAGTTGTTTGATAGATTCCATTAATATTCTGATTTTGCCATGCGTGCTGCCGGGAAACGACTCCCGAATGAATCTTTAATATCTAACACTTGAGCATCAGGCTGCTTAGTAATTTTCTTGTCTAATTACTCTGCGATCATCCTCTTTAGGTATTCAATCGATCGACACACTGACCTTGACAGATATTTCAACATCCAAGAGGATGGTGTCATCAAAACCACGAAGCCTTTGGATAGAGAGGAAACCGCTTGGCAAAACATCTCCGTAATAGCAACAGAAGCCTGTACGTATTCCCTGGATGGAGTGAATTTGTTATCTAAGACCCTTTCAGAAAGCAATGCAAAGCGTTGAGATGTTTCCTACATACTCAGTCTGGAAGACATCACTCATAGAAGAGATGAACGCATTGATTAGCTTGAATCGATCCGCGGAGTCGTCTGACCTTACTTGGTTTTGTTGTTTGTGTATATGAGACTCATATCTGGGTTCTGCATTCCATTGTGGATCACTAGGATAATGATTGATGCCCTACAAGTTTTAATGGTCCTTTTATGTACATTTGCATACACATATCACACTATGTCAAGATATATATTTAAGACAATTATTATTTAAGACATTTTTAAAGCTTCCAGGATGACAATTCAGGGGCTCTGTAGGCACAAGGGCCAACCACATCTTAAATAGAAAATCGCATTGCTTCCTTATACTGTATATCTACTAGTTTGAAAGTTAAAGGGATTATCCACTACTGAGCAACTGATGACCTATCCACCGCAATTCACTTGAATAGGAGCAGAGCTGCAGTACGGTAGCTCGCCACTATTCAGTGGTCGGAGCTAACTGCTTCAAGCATGTATGTCCAGTGCTCATAGGCAGCCGGAGCGGCTTAGCGGTGGCGGACTCCACAGATCATGTACTAATGACCTATACAGTGGATAGTTCATCTGTTGTCCAGTAGTGGACAACCCCTTTAAGTACTGTTAATGATCTCCATGGGTCAGAAGTACAGAGACAATGGCACACCATTGAGGGACTTGCTAGAAAGTAACACTGTCATGAGCCCCTTACTCTCGACAAACTAGCTGTTACAAAGAGGGGCCCAAAAACCTATTCTTGCACAAGGTCCTATGCTGTCTATAATTACCCATGTGATGATTAGGTCCCATTACGTTGCTCCCATTCATATTACGAAAACTCCAGACGTACATGCTAAACATGTCCATAATCCTCCATTAGACAGACGGAGGTCAAAAGAGAGTCCTATTGGCCTCCGTCCGGGTGGTATATGTCAATATACTTTTTTTTTTTTAATGTGTGGAATGACGTCAGATACATTTTATTAACATGGGAGCCAACAGGTGACATATTCCACTGTATAACATTTGTCACTGTCATTGTGTACTATATACGCCATGGGCTTTGCAATAGCTTTTTATGACATATATATTAAACAGATACCATAATATTCTATGGGTGATCAATACCTGTGATGGGTGCCTAACAGTGGCAACCATCACCATTAGACTATAAAGGTTTCTGTTTAACACGTACGTCAGGATAATTGTCGTGAGAGCTCATGACATGTACGTTTAACGTATACCATTATAGTCTATAGTTTAACATGAGAGCCTACAGGTGATATATGCCATTGTTAGGCGTCCGTCACAGCCTATGTTTAACATATACGTTAGGAAATTTTCCCGATGTAAACTTTAAATATGTTTCAAAAATGTGATGTGAATGGGGCAAAAAGGGCCTTTTACATAGGATGATGTACTTACGATCGATCGTCCGTACTTACGATCGTCCGTACTTACTATCAATCGTCCGTTCCCGATTATTGCCCAGTGTGAACTTGCCCTGCGGTCAAACGCTAAAATATTCAAATACGGGCATCAAAATTATCATCTGTTGGTAGCACATTCCCTTGTGTAAACAGGTGATGGCTACTGCCAATAATGCAAAGTGCATGAGAGAGGGTGGAGCGAACGATCACGTAAACGATCACTAAGTATTCCTTGCTGGCTTAATGTCTGCCCAGAGCTTTTTTTTTTATGATTTCCATTGTGGAAAGTGTATACTTTACACCAGGCTCTGTACGGTAATTTAGGAAAAACTGCCAATTGCATTACAGGATCTCAGCTAAGCTGCTAGGGATCTGTCACCTGTTTCCGATTCTGACCAGCAGAACTGTGAATTCAGCTGTGGACTACATTACCGGCTGTGACTCAACGAATATAATTTACAAATGACTCAACTTTTCATGTAGAGTTCTTCTATATATTATATAAACTGTACAATAGCGTTAAAAGGTGTACGTACTCTTTAAAGAAACTCTTGCTTGGCATTTCTCACCTTTGTTCATAGAGGCACCTTTCATAGATAAATATATTTCACCAGTGTAATTTGGTTTGTGATACTCAGCTTTAATACATTGCTGTAACAATCTCTGCTCCATCTGTGTTTATAGAATACAATAGCATGGGAGGTAGCTACAGTTATTCGTCTAAACACCAATATTGCTTGTACATAAAGCAATTATTCGCTTATGAGGTATCTCTTGAAAATCAGATGAGTAACCCCCCTTTTTTCATACACAGCTAACATTGGTCTTTCAAATAGCGTCCCTGTGACTATCAAAATTTTGGACAGGAATGACAATGCTCCAGAATTTCCTAAGCCCTATGAAGCATCTGTATGTGAAAATGCACACGTGAACAAGGTATTTTCTATTTGCTAAATTATTATGTTTACTTTGTCGTATCAATGTCATTTTAAAAACCTTTAAAGAGCTTGCCCAGTTTAGACAATCCTTTTTGATTGAAGGTTGTTGACAAGTGTTCGATTTCCCTGCAGCTCCACCACAGGGGAAAATAAGCATTACACCGTTCCTATTAAAATCAATGGGCATACAGTAAAATTCACGGATGTGCCAGGTCCTCTAAAACAAAAGATACTCTTTGTTACTGCTTTTTGCTTTCTTCCTTTTAAAGATGTATTTAAATTTAGATTGGTAAAGAAATTTCTGTAGCAAAATGGGGTTATTAAGTGTGAGGTTTGTTGGTGTCTTCTTGAAAAATAAGATGCAAATCCAAAGTCAGTAATGTATCCTCTAAATTCATACACTTGAAGAACAAACCCTTCTTTCTGAGCACTAATAGAGGAGTAATAGACATAAAAATGTTGTCCAATAGTATTATAGATTTTTTTTTGCTCTATTGCTCTATTGTGTTGATCTACCATGTAGTGGCAGGCACATCTTGATATGTGACAACTAAACTATTTCAGAAGATGAATGTGTGACCCTTCTAAATATGTTAGTGAGGTAAAGTGTTCACATTGAGATACTCCAGAAGACCAAGTATGAGAGTAAGGAGAAAAAAATAGACTTCTTTATCAGCCCCAAAGGTTAACATTAGTTACGTTCTTTTAAAGGGGGTGTACGGGATTAGAAAAAACATGGCTTCTTTCTTCCATAACATTGCCACACCTGTCCATGGCTTATATCTAGTGTTTCGGCTTCATTGCAGTGAGTGGGGATGAATAGCAATACTACACTCAACCTGCGGACATGTGTGGCACTGTTTTTGGAATAAAATCCTGTTTTTAGAATTTTGTAGAAAACATTTAGGAAGAATAAATGGTAAATCCCATTGGTGGCATCTACAGCTTGTTGAGAAAAAGAATAAGAATGAATTATTAAGTTGAATTGAAAATATATTTTTATTTCTACTCCACAGAAATTTTTCACAGTAACGGCTGTAGATAAAGATGATACTGCAAACGGGCCTCGATTCTTCTTCAGTTTTCCAAAAGAAATTGTACATTCACATGCAAATTTTTCCATAAGAGATCAGAAAGGTTTGTACATGTGTCATGTCCCAATACCCAATATAATCCAGTAGATAAAAAGTTTTCCTCTAAAACGGTATTTCCCAAACAGTGGCCGTTGAGTCGCATGTGGCTCTCTGGACAATTCCACCGCCTCCCTAAAGTAATTGTCCAACATTAGAAAAAAGGGTGTACTTTTTTGAGGAACAGCACCAATCTTGTCCGTGGGCTGTACCTGGTATTGCATCTCAGCACCATTTAAGTGAAAGAGCCTGAGCTGAAATACCTGATACAACCCCTAGACAAGAGTAGTGCTGTTTATGGAAAAATATTAGACACTTTTTTCAAATCCAACCCGTTTACCTGTTAACTACAGCTCATACTAATGTGTACCCATGACCGAAAGGGAGGAGAGTATTCCTGAATGTTGTCCTCAGGCCCAGTACCATGTCACTGGCAGTTGACACCAGCCAAAACCTCAGGGGCTCATGATAAGGGCCCTTATCATAAGGGGTGCCTGTCACTAGGACATTAAATCTCAGTGGAGCCTAGAGGCTTGGAGAAATCCACTATTACCGGTCCCTCCTGGCCCTAACCGTTTCTGTGCTGGTTATGGCTACGCTATGTATATTTGGCTACTCACAGTATATTATGAAATTATGTGCAATTTCCGAATATACTAGTATACGTACACTTAATGCTTTGTTCACACTGATATCAGAAAACCAGCAGAAGGTACTAGGAAGTTCTTCTTAAAATAATATTATTCCTAGATCGCTCTTTTGGGATCTGTTCTCATTGTCTAAGAAATTGGACTATACGGTACCAACTATACATGGTCCAATTTATCACACTGAAAATAGATGTGTCAAGACAAAATATGCTATTCCACTCCTCCGGAGACCTGAATAGGAGATTAAAGTGGATCTATCAGTCTTCTATCTGAGGGGAGAATAGGATAGAGTGGTAAATTCCGAGCTTAGAAATATATAGCTTTCTATAGTTTCATCAGTATTTTTATTTGAAAAGCTATTGAATGCTGCCAAGACTTATAGAGAATGCTTGTGAGTCTTTCTCCTCCCACCCACACAGGTTGTGTGACAACATTCCCTGCATACACCAATCAGGCTGTGTGGGTGTGGCCGCAGGACTCACAGGCTTACTCTATGACTCCTGGCAGCAATTAGACAATTTTTTTCAGTGAAAATACTGACTGTAACCATAAAAACCTATATATCCCTGAACTCGGAATCTCTTCCTCTATCTAATGATGTCACCACATAAGGCTTTTACAGATCCGTTTTAAAAATTTCAGATAGATAGATAGATAGATAGATATATATGAGATAGATAGATATGAGATAGATAGATAGATATGAGATAGATAGATAGATAGATAGATAGATAGATATGAGATAGATAGATAGATAGATAGATAGATAGATAGATAGATAGATAGATAGATAGATAGATAGATAGATAGATAGATAGATAGATAGATAGATAGATAGATATGAGATAGATAGATAGATAGATAGATAGATAGATAGATAGATAGATAGATAGATAGATAGATAGATAGATAGATAGATAGATAGATAGATAGATAGATAGATAGATAGATAGATAGATATGAGAGATAGATAGATAGATAGATAGATAGATAGATAGATAGATAGATAGATAGATAGATAGATAGATAGATAGATAGATAGATAGATAGATAGATAGATAGATAGATAGATAGATATGAGATAGATAGATAGATAGATATGAGATAGATAGATAGATATGAGATAGATAGATAGATATGAGATAGATAGATGATAGATAGATAGATAGATAGATAGATAGATAGATAGATACATGACTGCCACGATTTATTGGTGATGATGTTTACCCCGATAAGCTTTAGAATTTGTAATTATACGAGGGTATACAGCTTGGGCCCCCTGCATGACAAATATCACCTGGAGATTTGATATCATTTTATGCCACCATAACAGCCAATGAATATATATAAATGGTCTCTTACTATTCTTTTACATTGCACAGATAACACAGCGGATATTCATGTTGGACGAACGTCTTTTAGTCGCCAGAAACAAAAAATGCACTTGCTTCCTATTGTGATCAGTGACGGTGGATCCCCCCAGATGAGCAGCACTAACACCCTCACCATCCGCATATGTAGCTGTAGCAGTGACGAGACCATCCTCTCCTGCAACGATGAACCTCTATCTCTCAATGCAGGGCTCAGCACGGGGGCACTGATTGCCATTCTTGCTTGCATTGTCATTTTATTAGGTGAGTCTATTTTGGATATTATATTTCCGTTTTTGTTCGAATGATTGGTTTCATGACAGGAGAAGTAACGACACCGATATTCAGATGTAGCAGACCTAAATTTATCATTTAAAGGAATTTTTCCATTTTTTGTTAATAAAACATTATCCATTGAATAATAAAATAGATGCAAACTTCTAATATACTTAGTGTTTCAATTCCTCACCATTTCCAAGATCTCTCCTTACTGTCAGTGAATAGAATTATTTTTTTAGTTTGAAAACCTGTCCTGATCACTGTTCATTTTTACAGAACTCCTGTGATAGTTGGAATCTGAATGCTGAATACTTAAGAATGTTTCCATTCACTTTTAGCAAGCAAAAATCTTGAAAATGGGGATTTATTGAAACATTGTTAGAAAGTTGTGGAACTTTATTTAAATTAAGCTGATAGATAATTCTAGATAGATACTAGATAAATAGATAGAGAGATAGATAGTAAATATGAGATAAATAGATAGATAGATAGATAGATAGATAGATAGATAGATAGATAGATAGATAGATAGATAGATAGATAGATAGATAGATAGATAGATAGATAGATAGATAGATGATAGATTTTTTTTTTGTCTTGCACTCCTCCCATTCTGACCTGGCTGATTTTAATTAGTTTAATGCTGGTTCCTACCATCCCCGGATATATGTAGGCTTAGTCCGAGTTCTGGGTGTATGTGCAGCGTAGGTTCCCACCTCAGAGGTCGCCTTGTTGTGTGAGGTGGGCTTATACAATTTGTGCGCTAAGAACATCACTATTGTAAGTAGATTTAGATAGATAGATAGATAGATAGATAGATAGATAGATAGATAGATAGATAGATAGATAGATAGATAGATAGATAGATAGATAGATAGATAATGGAGGGATAGATAGATAGATAATGGAGGGATAGATAGATAGATAGATAGATAGATAGATAGATAGATAGATAGATAGATAGATAGATAATGGAGGGATAGATAGATAGATAGATAGATAGATAGATAGATAGATAGATAGATAGATAGATAGATAGATAGATAGATAGATAATGGAGGGATAGATAGATAGATAGATAGATAGATAGATAGATAGATAGATAGATAGATAGATAGATAGATAGATAGATAGATAATGGAGGGATAGATAAATAGATAATGGAGGGATAGATAGATAGATAGATAGATAGATAGATAGATAGATAGATAGATAGATAGATAGATAGATAGATAGATAGATAGATAGATAGATAGATAGATAGATAGATAGATAATGGAGGGATAGATAGATAGATAGATAGATAGATAGATAGATAGATAGATAGATAGATAGATAGATAGATAGATAGATAATGGAGGGATAGATAGATAGATAGATAGATAGATAGATAGATAGATAGATAGATAGATAGATAGATAATGGAGGGATAGATAGATAGATAGATAGATAGATAGATAGATAGATAGACAGATAGATAGATACAGGGGCGTAACTAGGAAAGACAGGGCAAACTTTTGACTGGGCCCCCCCCCCCTCTGCTGGGTATTATACAGCCCCCCCTTGTAGATAGTGCCTCCCTATAGATTCCTGGTAAATTCACTGAAATGATTTATGAGTAAAACGTATAACTCTTATTTCATAACTCTCTAAAAACAGGGGTACAATCACCACTGTGAAAAGCCCCACCGTGTGTATTTAAAAACGTATTAAACAAACACTCCCAAGTCCTGATTCATTTGTGAACCCTCTATGACTGGGTGTACTTTAAAGATACCAATATGGAATCAGCGTTTAAACATTGGTGTAACAGTGGATAAGACCCTAAAACACACCGGAGCCTGCAGTTACCGCACCTAAATCTCCTAATGCTAAGGTACACATAAATACCACTGTCCCCTACGCAAAATTCCTCACTTAACCTGACCCTACGCGTTTCTATACTTATCATCAAGGGTCTGTAGCTTGGTCACTCTGGCCAGGATGCCAGCGATATTTCTTCAACAGCAGATATTCTGCTGTACACCACGGAAGCATGCACGCATAGATGTCAGCGGCATGCTTCACTACGGGACTCTGAGTTACTATAACACATTACTCCTCCCCCTGACCTCGGCGGCGCACTCCGAACCAGCCAATCACACTAACCCACCAAATTCGTGACGCCTGACCATGTGACTCCCGGCCGTCACCTGACATACCCGGAAGCAACATCGACAACATCAAACCGAACGTGCAGGTGCAGTGGGAGGCTGTAGGCGCATCTCCTTGCTGCACAAGAGCTCATTCTCATTAGGGATAGAGTATAACAATAATAAGTTTGGATAATTATTGCGGATCAGCTCAAAACCGCAACTAGACTGCCATAAATAAAGCACCTTCCCTGTAGATACATATTGTATAAATAAATGAGCGATATAATGTCAGCCACACTAGGAATTTTGAAACACTACTGAAAAAGAAGAACCATGCCTGTTGACATTGAATGGCATACTGCAAGTAGCTGTACAAGGACCGGGTTGAACGGCCATACACCCACCCCGAAAACCAACATGATATATATTCAGTCAGAATGTATATTTAGATAAAACAGGTATAATTTGTTTGCTCGTTTAGACCTTCAGGCTGTACACACGCCAGTCTATAAATCCATTGGGCCTCTTTGCGCAGAATGAGGTTGTCCCAGTCCCCTCCCCGCTTTGGAGGACGCACCAGTTCAATCACCTGAAATTTTAAACATTCTGCTCTGCCTTGATGTTTAGCATGTACATGTTTGGATATGGAAGTATCTCTCAAATTAATAACATCTCCAACATGTTCTCTAATCCGGCGCCGAAACTGCCGCACCGTTTTGCCCACATAATTCAGGGGGCATGGACATGTTATTAGGTAGACCACTCCTGCTGTTTTACAGTTCACAAAGTCTCGAATATCATACTCCACCTTCGTGGTAATACTTTTGAATTTTTTCCCACTCTGGATGAATTCACAAGCTTTACAACTGCCACATCTGTGTGTGCCCGGTATCTGCCTGTCCAGCCAAGTTCCTTCTTGTGTTATAGGGTCAAAACAACTCTGCATCACCCTATCCCTGATGTTTTTACCTCTCCGGAACGTTACTGAAGGCCATTGTGTTATCTGATCCGCCAAGTCTGCATCAGCACCTAGGATACGCCAGTACCTTTTTAAAATTTGCATGATCTCAGATTGTTTGGAGTCATAAGTACCTATGAGTCTCGTGACTCTTTCCTCTTTGGGTTGTCTAGGGACTAAAAGACTCTGCCTGTCTGCATCCCTCGCTCCCTCATAGGCCTTTCTAATTACCCCCTTGGGGAAGCCTCTCTCCTTTAATCTATTTGTGAGGTCTTGTGCCTGTATCTCAAAATCATCTATCGAGCTACAGTTCCGGCGTACTCTCATAAATTGGCCCCTGGGGATCCCTCGTTTGAGGGGATAAGGGTGGCAACTGTTCCATTGAAGGAAGCTATTAGTCGCTGTCTCCTTTCGGTGTACTTTGGTACGTATTGTGCCTTCCTTAGTTTTAATGATCTTAAGATCTAAGAAAGGTAATTCCTGATCACTGATTTCACATGTGAACCTTAGCCCTAGATCGTTAACATTAAGGGCTGCCACAAAAGTATTAAATTCCTCCACTGTGGAGTTCCAAAGCAACAACACGTCATCAATATATCTAATCCAGATGCCTATTGATGAAGTCCACTTAGCGAATTTATCCCCAAACACTACTGTCTCTTCCCACCAACCAAGAAATAAATTTGCATAGGTGGGAGCAGTCGGACTCCCCAGTGCTGTACCACGTTGCTGGTGAAAAATGCGGTCTTCAAAGATAAATACATTTTTTTCTAACACAAAATGTAGCAATTGCAAAACAAGCAACCCTTCCAAGGCTTCCAGGCCTTCCAAATCAGATTCTTCTAAACCCATTTCCAGAAATTTTTTGTTTAAAAAACTTAATCCATTTTAATTTTCGAGCAAACAAATTCAAATCCTTTATCCAGGTAAATTAATCAAATTTCACTGTGGGGACAAATAAGAGCCCCTTCTCTAAAAGCATGATAAAGGTTCAGAGGTCGCCTTGTTGTGTGAGGTGGGCTTATACAATTTGTGCGCTAAGAACCTCACTATTGTAAGTAGATTTAGATAGATAGATAGATAGATAGATAGATAGATAGATAGATAGATAGATAGATAGATAGATAGATAGATAGATAGATAGATAGATAGATAGATAGATAGATAGATAGATAGATTCTAGATAGATAGATAGATAGATAGATAGATTCTAGATAGATAGATAGATAGATAGATAGATAGATAGATAGATAGATAGATAGATAGATAGATAATGGAGGGATAGATAGATAGATAGATAATGGAGGGATAGATAGATAGATAATGGAGGGATAGATAGATAGATAGATAGATAGATAGATAGATAGATAGATAGATAGATAGATAGATAGATAGATAGATAGATTCTAGATAGATAGATAGATAGATTCTAGATAGATAGATAGATAGATAGATAGATAGATAGATAGATAGATAGATAGATAGATAGATAGATAGATAGATAATGGAGGGATAGATAGATAGATAGATAGATAGATAGATAGATAGATAGATAATGGAGGGATAGATAGATAGATAGATAGATAGATAGATAGATAGATAGATAGATAGATAGATAGATAGATAATGGAGGGATAGATAGATAGATAGATAGATAGATAGATAGATAGATAGATAGATAGATAGATAGATAGATAGATAGATAGATAGATAGATAGATAGATAGATAGATAATGGAGGGATAGATAGATAGATAGATAGATAGATAGATAGATAGATAGATAGATAGATAGATAGATAGATAGATAGATAGATAGATAGATAGATAGATAGATAGATAGATACAGGGGTGTAACTAGGAAAGACTGGGCAAACTTTTGACTGGGGCCCCCCCTCTGCTGGGTATCATACAACCCCCCTTTGTAGATAGTGCCTCCCTATAGATTCCACCACACAGCGCCCCCTATAGATAGCGCCATACACAGCCCCCTGTAGATAACGTCTTACAGCCCCAAATCCCCTCTGTAGATAACGCCATACAGCCCCCTGTAGATAACGCCATACAGCCCCCCTGTAGATAACGCCATACAGCCCCCTGTAGATAATGCCCAACAGCCCCCCTGTAGATAACGCCATACAGACCCCCCCTGTAGATAACACCTTACAGAACCCCCCTGTAGATAATGCCATATAGACCCCCCTGTAGATAACGCTATATAGCCCCCCCCAAAAAAAAAGGCCTATAGTTTGTCCTACAGAAGACATGCATCCCCTATCCATAGGACAGGGGATACATGTGTGATCGCTGGCAGCGATAAGGAGAACGGGGGACCAAAAGTCCCCCGAAGTTCTCCATGACAAACCTCGGACTTCTGGCGTCTGCGCAGTTCAATAAAAATGAAAGGAGCGCTGGTCACGCATGCGCACAAGCGCGACCCGTGTGCAAGTAATTTCCATGGAGCTGCAGACAGACCCCGGAAGTCCGAGGTTTGTAATGGAGAACTTCGGGGGACTTTCGGTCCCCCGTTCGCCTTATCGCTGGGCGTCCCAGCGATTCCAGATGTATCCCCTGTCCTGTGGATAGGGGATGCATGTCTTATGTAGGAACAACCCCTTCAGTGGCGTCGCGCTGTATTAGCCATAGCAGCTGCTAGCGGAGCCTCCGGCCATGGGGTGGGGGGGGCTCGTGCCGGCGGGTGGCATGGGCCGCCTCATGCTGCGGGCCCTGTAGCAGCCGCTATTGCTGCTATAGCGGTAGTTACGCCACTGGATAGATAGATAGATAGATAGATAGATAGATAGATAGATAGATAGATAGATAGATAGATAGATAGATAGATAGATAGATAGATAGATAGATAGATAGATAGATAGATATGAGATAGATAGATAGATAGATAGATAGATAGATAGATAGATAGATAGATAGATAGATAGATAGATAGATAGATAGATAGATATGAGATAGATATGAGATAGATAAGATATAGATAGATATGAGATAGATATGAGATAGATAGATAGATAGATAGATAGATAGATAGATAGATAGATAGATAGATAGATAGATAGATAGATAGATAGATAGATAGATAGATAGATAGATAGATAGATAGATAGATATCTTCAAGATGGACAGAATTTATATTTATATAAAGCTGGAAATCTTTTTTAACACTTTGGGATTGGAAAATATATTAGACTTAGGCGTCATGCTGTGTTATAGCTCCTTATAACCTCCAAGTTGTATTAAGCCATGATAAGGCACGCATAGATTTTAATGGGGCCCTACTTGTACCTCAGTATGCCTCCAATTTCATATGGAGGCATACAGAGTTGGCATGCTCCATCAGATGCCGTATTATGGAGTTATTCGACCCTAGAAACATTGCTTCTAGGAGAAAAGAACATAATAACACGTTACTGCACCGCGCACCATATAGAAGAACACTCCATGGTGGCTCGCTCTGCCGTGTGCATAAAGGCTTTCTTGAAAATTCATGTAAAACATTACAACTCTGCCACATCTTTTGGTCTCGATCTCCAAATGACCACTAAGGAGCTCTCATTTAGATGGCACATAAGTATATAATATAAATTACATTTCCGTGTTTTCAGCAGTCCATTATACATATTGTGTCTTCCATTCATTATTTATTGTTGCCAAATAGTTTTTATAATCCCCAGAGTTTATCGATTACCTTCCCAAAAAGATCATTTCACATAGCAAAAAAAAATTATACATCTTCTTCTCTTCCTGCAGTGATCGTGGTTCTGTTCGTAGCCCTGCGAAGAGAGAAGAAGGAACCCCTCATTGTCTTCGAAGAAGAAGACATTCGTGAGAATATAATAACTTACGATGATGAAGGTGGAGGCGAGGAGGACACTGAAGCCTTTGACATTGCTACTTTACAAAATCCTGATGGGATTAATGGGTTTATTCCACGTAAAGATATAAAACCTGAGTATCAATACTCTCCGCGAGATTTTGGAATAAGACAAGTTCCCAACAGTGTTGATGTTGACGATTTCATTAACACAAGGATACATGAAGCTGACAGTGACCCAACAGCACCGCCCTATGATTCCATTCAAATCTATGGATACGAAGGGCGAGGTTCTGTAGCAGGGTCCCTCAGCTCTTTAGAGTCGGCCTCTACAGATTCAGATATGGACTACGATTATCTACAGAACTGGGGACCTCGATTTAAGAAACTAGCGGACTTATATGGTTCCAAAGACACTTACGAAGACGATTCTTAACGATAAAGTACTAAACTTGGCCTTAAGAACTATATAATGTTCTCAAAAATCCAGAGAAAACATTAACAGGTATTTTTTTTAAAGGAAAGAAAAATTAAATAAAAGGCTTCTTCGACCTCTAATGGTTTACAGACGGAATTCCTTCCAAGGACCTTAGAAGTGGTGGTGAATACTGTGAAAACCCTACAACCTGTGTTGAAGTTATCAGTCACCTGGGACAGAACCACTTGTAAAGTGCAGCCGATTAGGGAAAGAATAAAGCAGGAAACACTTGATTCTAAGGGGAGATATTTTACAGTATTGTAACGTAACCATCCCGACCTACGTCAAATAAAGCTTCCACAAATAAGAATAATGGATAACAGTTTTGAGCTGTAACGTCGCCTTAAACTATGGACACTTTATATGTAGTGCATTTTTAAACTTGAAAAGAAAAAAAAAAATACAAAAAAACAATATAATATTCAGCCAGCTTCAACTCATATAATGTATGTACAGTAAAATGTACAATTATAATGTCTCTTGAGCATCAGACTTGTTACTGCTGATTCTTGTAAATCTTTTTTGCTTATAATCCCGTCTTAAAACTAATACGTGCCAGAATCGCACCCCTATTTCTATGTCATTTTTAATGTATCTATTTGTACAATTTTAAAATTCTTATTTTAGTATACATACAAAATATCAGTATTCTGACATGTTACGGCATCACACTTATATTTTATGAACATCGTACTGTTGCTTTAATATGTGCTTCAATATAAGAAGCAAACTTTGAAATAAAATTGACTTTTTTTTATTTCCGTTTGTGATTTGTAGGTGTTTTCTACAGAATTTGTAGTTTGTTTTTTGTTTTTTTTATGTATTCTTTCTTTTTTAGAAAAAAAAAAATTCTGTTTAGTATCCTGCCACTCTAATACATAGACTATTACTACTTTTATTATTTTATTTTAATTTTATATTCTTTGTTCTTTAGATGTTATTTTTATGTCTAGTATCATACTTTTGTTTTCTTATCCTAATTTTTTTTTTACTTTTTTATTTAGTATTAAGGCATTCTAATACTTTTGTTTCCTTATTCTTAATTTTTCAGACTTGTTTTGTTTAGTAATATGACACTCTAATACTTAGACTAATACTAATTTTATCTATATATATATATATATATATATATATATATATATATATATTTTTAGTTAAATTATTTTTCTGCTTTGTATCATGGCACTCTTTAAATAATAGTATTTTCATTTATCAACTTAGACTAATACTACTCTATTATTGGATTTAAATACATTTTTTAACCAAAATGTCAAAAAGTTACACCAATAATATTAACAGGATTAGGCCCCATGCACACGACCGTAAAAAAAAACTCTGTAATTGCGGACGGCAATACGGTCTGCAATTACAGATCCACCCGGTTCTATTGGCCGTGGACACCTTTTCGTACTGCTACGGATGGTGTCCGTGCCGTAGAACCGTGCTGGGAATTATGGAGCATGTCCTACTTCGTATAGGAGCAAGACACAAAAATGGGGCCCGCGGCCGTCGGCGGCCAGCCGCGCCCCCAATAGCGGTCCGTGATTACGGGCACGGCTGTGTGCATGAGGCCTTCGAGAGGTTACAGTTGTTTCTACGAGCCACTCTTAAGAGTTCAACAACCCAGCTTACCAATATAGCATCTACTAGAACAGTGCTTCCCAGACCTATCTTCAAGAAACCCATCAGGCCATATCTTGAGGCTTTCCTTATTGTTGCACAGGTGATTAAGGTGGTATTACTATATTAGTTATTAGCACATGTGTTTTCTCATTGGAAAGTTTTCTAGATATGACCTGTTTGAATTACTTTAGGGCAGATTTGGGAAACACTACATCAGACCATTGATCTCCAACCTGTGGCTCTCCACATGTTGAAAAACTACAACTTCCAGCTTGCCCTGACAACCCTGGGAGTTGTAATTTTGCAACAGCTATGGAGTCACAGTTTTGAGATCACCGCTCTAGAGAGAGTTGTTCATGACTTTACAGTGTAAGAGGTCAAAGCCTTTATGATCGGTTTTGTGGAGCTGAAGGGACGTCTTATGTTCAGCTTCATTGGATGATCAGAGAAGACTCTTCTATCCAGTCCTTTGAAGGTCAAAACAATATGTCCACCAGCTCCAAAAAATGTGAAATGCCCTACAGGGTGCACGTTTTCAAAAACAACACAAATAGGTTCCCATTGGAGAGAGTCATTCCTCCCCAGGACTATACTCCTTCCTTGCGGGCGCTCCGCACTCTGGAGTGACATGTGGATGCCTAGGAGTAAGAAGGAGCACTCTCAACATCTCATCATCTTGTTACAGTACTATGTAAGAATCCTGCCAGGAGAAATTATAGCACAGGGGATGAATTGTTGTGTACTGAACTCAATGCACAAGGGTAAAGAGAAAAATAACAACTAGATATCTACTTTAAAAGCAATGACTGTCATAAAGGACATTGCCATTAAATTAAAAAGTAAATCAAACTCTGTCGTATACCTGTCGCTTTATTAGCTGTGGTTTTCCTATGCTGATGTTTTTCATTTTCTGATGTTCATGAGGTCCTCCTCACAAATAGGTCAATGAAATTATTTTTATCTATTTGTTTTATTAATGAAAATAAATGAGAGGTTGTCACGACTCCACCCATACTACTATCATGCTTATAAAATGTAAGGCAAGCAGCACTGTGTGATCAGCAATAATGGTTGGGTGCAAGTCTCGGGGAACTGGCGTGGCTGAATAAAGATATGACCATTTACCAAAGTGGAGTCCTACCGGTCTTCTTCTTTTCTTGCACTAAACCGTAAAGATGTTTTCCTATATTAGCACAGTTCAATTAGGAATGTAGTAAAGGTTCCTAGAAAAGAACCCCTTACAAATCTGCTATGATGGACATATTTATACGTTCAAAATACAAGGAAAGGCAGATACCCCTTTAGGGTATGTTCCCACTCGGCGGATTAGCTGCAGGTTTTCCGCAACAGATTTAGTTGCGGAAAATCCGCAGTGTATTACAGTAGCAGCAAAGTGGAGTAGATCTGAATAAATCCCATCCCCACACAGAAGAAAAAATCTGCTGAGAAAACGTTTATAAAATGACCTGCGGTGCATGACAACCCCCGTGGGGTAAGTATTGTTTTTTGTTTTTTACTTTTCCAACTCTGTTTTCTGCAGCGGATATTCCGCCCGAAAAACTGCACCACAATTTGGTGCATCTTTTCAGCCGGAATTCCCTAAAAGTTCTAGGACGTATACGCTGTGCAGTTTTACGCAGCATATCCGCCCTGTGCGCACATACTCATAAGGTCCTGACCTGTCGTACTAATTACATGCCCAATTAAAGGGTGATTTTAATTAATTAATGAGTTTAATTAATGAGTTTAACCATTGGCCACTTTCACACAAGCCTCAGTTTCTGAACAGCAGTTTCTACTTTAATATATGTATCCTTACATTTAGGCAATAAGGGACTCAAAACGTTCCATAGGGGGTTAATATGGTATAATTACAATGCTCTCTGCTGTATAGTTATAGAGCTCCTTATAGCTTTTTTTTAATGTGTACTTTTGGTTTTACATGATATGTTTAATATGGAATTAATATGTATATCTTCCCTGAAGCTGGCAACATTTCTACTATTTCTGCAATTTTTCCTATAGATATAAACAATATTTTTACGCCTACTGAGCAGATTCAGGTCCATTTTTTTTTTGTTCTGTAGTTATTGCACTGCTATCTGCAAACATACGCCTCTGTTTACACTGGCATTTTTGGTTTCCCATCTCCATTTTGGTAATGTTGACAGAAAGAATAGCGTCGTCTACATCACTGTTTTTGCTGTAAAAAATACTGGAACCCTGATGAAAACCTGACAAACCCCATTAAAATTAATGGTATTAATTTGAAGACAGATCCTACATACGTAGCTGTCATGGCACTGTAGTAATCCGTAGTCTTGATGTCAGTGTGAATAGAGCTTAAAAATGTGCATCCCTAGATAAAATCATTGAAGTATTGGTTTTACCATATTTCTCAAATATTTTCACACCCCCCCCCCCCCTGTCCAAACAGTCTTTCTAGGTCAAGTGAAGAACGTCTAGCTGGTCGAGGCCATCACTGGCGATATCCACCTTCTGAATGTATTTAATCTTGAGCACATATTCGTCTGCGAGCTCCAATGAGTGTATATTATTTAACAGTATATTCCAGCTATACTGAGAACCTAATGCCCCCTCCTTACCCTCCATCTGGATTTTTCATTCAGCATGTGATGTATTGAATATGAGCTCTTGGGGAGTTATTTTAAGTCAAGTTCCCGAAATAACACAATGTAAGAACATGTCATAAAGTGTAAAATATTGTGGCTAAATAAAGCCTGTTTTAACAAAGATGGAGACAAAATGTCAGTGTTAAAAATGTTATTGAAAAAGTCATTTGAGGCAACGTTTTTTTTTTTAAATGTGTCAGCAGAAAATGAATACAATCTATTTTTACATTTACATTTCAGCAAGTGAAAATTGTGTTTGTTTTTGTAGAACAGTGTTCACTTTATAAACAATTCTCAAGCTTTCAACCAAATAATACCATGTCATGTAATACCATACAATTCAATACCATGTCATATAATACCATATTACCATATAATACCATGTCATATAATACCATATAAGGGTATGTTCACACGCTGAGAGGCAGTTACGTGTGAAAAGACAGACTGTTAACAGCTGCCTCGTTTCACACGTAAAAGCTCCTCCTCGTAATTTACGAGGCGTCTGAGACGCTCGTAAACCTTGAGCCGTGCTTCATTGATTTCAATGAAGAACGGCTCAAATTACGTGGCAAAGAAGTGCCCTGCATATAATGTATATAAGTGTCCTGCACTTCTTTGCCGAGGCAGTAAATTTACGGGTCGTCGTTTGACAGCTGTCAAACGACGACTCGTAAATAACAGGTCGTCTGCACAGTACGTCGGCAAACCCATTCAAATGAATGGGCAGATGTTTGCCGACGTATTGTAGCCCTATTTTCAGACGTAAAACGAGGCATAATACGCCTCGTATACGGCTGAAATTTGGCCGTGTGAACATACCCTTACCATATAGTACCATGCCATATAATACCATACAATTCAATACCATGTCATATAATACCATATTACCATATAGTACCATGTCATATAATACCATACAATTCAATACCATGTCATATAATACCATATTACCATATTGTACCATGACATATAATACCATGTCATATACCATATTACCATATAGTACCATGCCATATAATACCATGTCATATACCATATTACCATATAGTACCATGACATACAATACCATGTCATACAATACCATACAATTCAATACCATGTCATATAATACCATATTACCATATAGTACCATGTCATATAATACCATACAATTCAATACCATGTCATATAATACCATATTACCATATAGTACCATGCCATATAATACCATGTCATATAATACCATATTACCATATAGTACCATGCCATATAATACCATGTCATATAATACCATATTACCATATAGTACCATGCCATACAATACCATGTCATATAATACCATACAATTCAATACCATGTCATATAATACCATATTACCATATAGTACCATGCCATATAATACCATGTCATACTATACCATACAATTCAATACCATGTCATATAATACCATATTACCATATAGTACCATGCCATACAATACCATGTCATACAATACCATACAATTCAATACCATTTCATATAATACCATATTACCATATAGTGCCATGTCATATAATACCATACAATTCAATACCATGTCATATAATACCATATTAACATATAGTACCATGCCATATAATACCATGTCATATAATACCATACCATATTACTATCCCATGAACTACCATACCGTACTATACCATAGCATCTAATACCATACCGTTCTATATCTTATCATAGTTACATAGGTTGAAAAAAAAACACAGGTCCATCAAGTTCAACCTTTCTGAATAATTTACCTGTCATTCAATGCTTGATTAATTATAACCCTCAATGCCATTTGTCAGTAAATAATAATCTTGTCTTTTTTTAAATGCTGGCGTACTATCTGCCATTACTACCTTTTCGGGTAGGTCATTCCATAGTTTGACTACTCTAACTGTAAATAACCCTTTCCTATATTGATGTCTGAAACGTTTTTCTTTTACACACATAGAGTGCCCCCTGGTCCTTTGTAAAGTCCTTGGAAAGAACAGACTATGTGCTAGTTCTCTGTATTGACCACACATACATTTATACATGTTAATAAGATCCCCTCTAAGGCGTCTTTTTCCCAAGCTGAACAAGTCCAATTTCTCTAGACTTTCCTTGTAAGCGACACCTCCCATCCCATTTAATAGTCTAGTCGCCCGCCTTTGAGCACTCTCCAGTTCTCCAGTTCTCCTATATCCTTTTTACAATGTGGAGCCAAAAACTGAATTCCATATTCAAGATGTGTCCTTACAAGGGATTTATAAAGGGGTAATATGACATTTAAATAACAGGTTTTTATATCTCTTTTTATACACCTTAAAATGCTTTTGCAGCTGCTGCTTGACATTGAGTGCTGCTGCTTAGCTTATTTGTAACCAGAAAATCCAGGTTGTTCTCTTGTTCCGTTATCCCCAGTTTTATTCTATTTAATGTATATGCATATAATCACAATCTATATTACTTTGTCATACTATATTAGCAAACCATGTAATGTCATACCCTACTATATCTCCAAACCATAATACACCATTCCATATATACCATAGACTATACCAAATTACCATGCCATATAACACCATACCATACCAAACCATACTATACTATAAACATACCATATAATACCATAGCATACTACCATACAATACAATTCTATACCATGTCATATAATACCGTACCATATTACTATACAACACCATATGATACCACAAATATATGTATATGTCAAATATCACTTTTCACTTTGCTCTCTCCAGGGCAAGCTTTTCTGAAATGATTCATTAGTAGAGGGAGCTGTCTTGGACTAAGTGAGTCCCTCTCTCATTAAAGCCAAGCTGGATCTTGGACAGCTTCCCATGCCCATAGGAAAACCCTCATCATGGGAAATTAATGTGGACTGGAAAGTGGGTGCATCAATGTGTGGGAAAATTGTAAACGGACGAGAGCCCTCCCTTTAAGGACCTCCCTACAACTCAAATTTAGTCTAAGTTAATTTGAGTCTACCAGAAAACTCTAAACCTAATTTACCTAGGAACCATAGCCAGTTTCTCACATCTTCCTTCTGGCTTCTTCTAAGTTGTCCACTTGACAATAGGAAGGGACAGGACATATTACTTCAAAACAGTTCCCTGCTTTTTCCTTCAAAGCAATAACAATCCATATGGCATTGTCTAGGATAGACCTGTAGATATTGCTGAACTCCTGGTCCCCTGCTACTTGTTGTCAAGAGGACAACTGACAAAATAATCAAGAAGGCTTTAAGCTCGCTTCTGTGAGAAGTAGTGGGTTGGAGAACAAACCTTGAGGGGTTTAAAGATCTAGAGGACAATTATAGACAAGAGTTAAGTGAGCAATATTCCAGGAGCCAGTGGAAGGGCTTATGGCTGTATGCAGACAGTGGCGCCTGACACTCTTATGTTGCACTCATGGGTTTTTGAGGTTGACCAGTTGGAGGGTAGACAAATCAAAGTATGTGACAAGTTGTCTTGGCTAAATGTTTCCAGTTTCCTAGCTAGGTGATATTGATTGAAGCACTGTAGAGCTTTACTCATGTTCTAAGGTTAACCAGTAGAACAGGTATAAGGGTCAACGCTAGACCCAATCATCCAGTCATAAAACCTGTGCAGAACATTCATGAATAGAGTTGGAGTTATCAACCCTTGGAGTGCCCAAGGTGAGTCATGATCAAGATTTATCGAATGTCTGGTTGAACATCTGAAAAAGGTTGGAAATTATTGTAACTTTTTTGTATAACTCTAAGTCCACTTCATGTCTGAAGTTCTTCCCATATTCATTCCATATACCAGCTATTATTTCACTAGTTAGTGAAAACTTTAGTCTCTTAGTCAATAAAATGTAGCAAATTTCATATTTAAAGACATAATACTTTTATCTTATATCATATAATTGTAATGGCAGGAAGGAGGTGAAGGGAAAGTGAGCCCTAATCTACCCACCGCCCTGTCCCTGCCTACTTGCAACGACCCGCCCTAGGCGACGGGGTACAACTGGGCGGCGGTCCCTACGCTGTCTAAGTGCACGGGAGAACAAACAGGGAACACGCAAGGGAAGGGGCAGTAGCCCACGGAACGCCGCGAGGAAACGGAGCGGTGAATGAGTTGTCAGGACCAGGATGAAGTGGAGTATACCCAAGTGAGCACGGAGGAGGAAGCAAGCCGGAGGCAAAGCAAAGCGGGTTAAGCAGAACAGCAGCAAGGCAGAAGCACGGCAGAAGCAGGCTGGAGCAAGCAGCAGTGGGGCCAGGAATCCAAAAGAATTACAAGCACTGAGGAGGAGAACACAGCAGGTAATAAAGGACAGGGGGCGGAGCTAACTCCGACTGACCAGGCCGCGATAGGCTCTCCCACTCCTGAGCCTGCCACCCTGGTTGGTGGGAGATGGTGTCAGTCGAACAGGTCTGGCCTCAGGTGTGGATTGATTAATCCCAGGAGTATACCTAGATGTAGTACCTGGCAGATCCCTAACAATAATATTATACATTTAATAATATATACTATGATATTCATATATCAGTAAATTAAAATTGCTCATACACTCAACAGACTTCTTTAAAAAATAAAATAAATTATATATACAGTATGTATATGTGTATATATATATATATATAAATATATATATATATATACACAAAAATTAGAGCCCAGAAGCAGCACTCAAATAGCAAAAAATTTGAATTTATTTACCCAACAAAGCAACGTTTCACTTCCTCCATGGAAGCATTTTCAAGCCGCTTGAAAATGCTTCCATGGAGGAAGTGAAACGTTGCTTTGTTGGGTAAATAAATTCCCATTTTTTGCTATTTGAGTGCTGCTTCTGGGCTCTAATTTTTGTATATTCATGAGGAGCGCGTCACTCAATTATTTGAAGCTAGCACCAGCCGTTTTTGGTATTTACACTGTGCTGCTCCTACTATTTGCTTGATTTTATATATATATATATATATATATATATATATATATATATATATATATATATGTAATGATGGGGGTAGGGAAACAGACAAGTGAGCCCTAATCTACCCGCCACTCAGTCCCTGCCTACTTGCAATGACCCGCCCTAGGCGACGGGGTACAACTGGGCGACGGTCCCTATGCTCAGTAAGTGCACGACAGACAAACAGACAAGGGTACACTAAGCTAAGGGAAATGGGGCAGTTGCCCACGGCAACACCGTGAGCAACAAGAGTGGTGAACGAGCCGAGTCAAACCAGGAGTGTACGAGGTACCAAACGCAGAGCAGGAGAGTAGTGAACAAGCCGAGTCAAACCAGGAGTGTACGAGTTACCAAACGCAGAGCAGGAGAGTAGTCAGTAAGCCAGGGTCATATGAAGCAGGGTCAAATAGTTCAGAAGCTGCAGCAGGGCCAGGAAACCAACAGAGAAGAATCACAAGCAAGGAGGAACAGGAAAGGCAGGTATAAATAGACAGAGGGCGGGAGCTAGCTCCGTCTGGCCAGGCTGTGATAGGCACTCCTAAGCCTGCCATCCTGAGTGGTGGAAGATGGAGTCAGTCTCACAGACATAGAAGCAGGTGCAGACTGATTACCTATGGGCGTGGATACAGAAGCTGTGCCTGGCAGATCCTTTACAATATATATATGTGTATATATATATATATATATATATATATATATATATATAAAATCACAGACTTATGTCAGAAGTAACGGCGCTCACATACGCTTTCAAATCCTGAGGAACGAAAATGCTTTCTCCGTGGTTTTGGATCTGGAGAGGTCAGCGTGTCTAGCCTTTGTTGAGTGCGGATTAAAAATGATTTTGATACTTGGGAAAGGATTACTGGTTGTGAAATATTCGGAAATCCTTTAAGAGAAGTTTAAATTCCCAGTTAAGTGAGAGGTTAGAATTTTGCAGCAAGAGTAGAAACAAGAAATGAAAATCAAAAATATTTCTTCGTCCATATAATAAAAAATTGAGAGAATTATCTACCTTTAAGAGTATTTTTTTTTTTACTATATGAATTACAAGTAATGTATAGGGCACATCCAACTAAAACAAAAACATTACAAGTAATTACCTTCCTGAGCTTTCCTTGAGCTTTTTTCTTACCAATTGAATTTTAGCTATTTTTTGCCTCTTTATTTTCCAAAGCTGATCTATGATATAATGCCGTTACGATTCCCATTATGGTTGTCACCCAAGTCTCCTCGACTCCCAAATGGCAAATCTACTTAGTTATGCATTAATATAGGTCCAGGCATTGCTTCATAACTAGGTAGATCTTCCATTGAGGAGGCTCAGCTACTGGAGGCCATTAACTGTTATAATTTTTTGGAAAGCAGAGAGCTTCCAGTTCACATCTGATGATACACGAAACTGTATGCAATAGTGATTTATTTTACTTGCATATTCTGTCTTAGTAACCTACAATAAAACATTAATAGTAATATAGACCATAGAACCATCAAACCTAGAACCGATGTATTAACTAAACACTTCATTTAACAATACAATATACTGTATGGAAATGTCAGTAAGCTATAATGGGGTGATATGAATAGCCCAGATATGGAGTGCCTAGATAAGTCCTTACCAGATGTACAGTACATTTTCTCTTCGATGTACGAATGCATACAAAATGAACACTGTATAAAAGAACATCAAACCTGGTCACTACCATCGATGTTCAAGAGATCAATTTATTTTTGCACTAATGGAATAAATTTAGATTTGATTTTACTTGCCTTTACATATTTATTTCAAGTGGCTTCAATTAAAGCTGATGCATTGGCCATATTTTGTATTTATTCTTTTATTTAGTTGTCAGATACGCAGCAACTGAAATTTTGTGTAAGAAACTTCAAAAAGTTAATTTAAAAAAAATTCACAGCACATATTGACAAGACGATGAGTGATGTGGATTTTACAGTTTTGTATATCCACTTGAGCACCATCACATTTGGGGTAAGGCCACACGGAGCGGACCTGACACTGTCGCAACGTGGCTAACAATCGCGCTGGCGCCATGTTCGGTGTCGCTGTCAAATAGCCTGTTAGTGGCCGCACGTTAATGCGGGTAAAACGTCCCTTTATCTGCAAAATCTTGTGCCCATGAATTAACACACCCTTTATGGGCGCAGAATTTTGCAGGTTACAACAAGTTACACCCTATCGGTAGGGTAAGGGGTAACTTGCTGATCGGTGGGTGTCCGACAGCTTGGACCCCCACCGTTTACGAGAACAGCGAGCCTGAAGTTGCCCAAACCCCAAGTTTGAACCGAGTGTCAGGTCGCTCATGTGCACTACCGCTCCATTCATTCAATATGGCAGCGCCGGAAAAAGGCCGAACACTACACTTGGCTATCTCCGGCACTCCAATAGAGACTGAATGGAGCAGCAGTGTGCATGAGCGACCTGCCGCTCGGTTCAAACTTGGGGTTTGGGCAACTTCGGGCTCCCCGTTCTCGTAAACGGTGGGGGTCCGAGCTGTCAGACACCTACCGATCAGCAAGTTACCCCTTACCCTACGGATAGGGGGAACTTGTAACCGGAATACTACTTAACACGGTATTTGACAGCCACGCCTAACAAAGTGCCAGCGCGGTAGTTGGCCGAACACTGCACTTGGCTATCTCCGGCACTCCAATAGAGACTGAATGGAGCAGCAGTGTGCATGAGCAACCTGCCGCTCGGTTCAAACTTGGGGTTTGGGCAACTTCGGGCTCCCCGTTCTTGTAAACGGTGGGGGTCCGAGCTGTCAGACACCTACCGATCAGCAAGTTAGCCCTTACCCAACGGATAGGGGGGAACTTGTAACCGGAATACTACTTAACACGGTATTTGACAGCCACGCTTAACAAAGTGCCAGCGCGGTAGTTGGCCGCTCCGCGACCGTATCAGGGCCGCTCCGTGTGGCTTTAACTCTTACCTTCTGCTATCCCCAAGCGCTAAAGTAGTTAGGACTGCAATACATCAAGCCCAGCAGCTGGAATTATACTGAAACAGAATGAGTAGATGTCTAAATTTTATAATAAAATTCTACATTCATCATTACACATAAAGAACATATCAGGAGTAATAATCTTAGTAATAGTAATAGTCTTTTTCTGGACTTTGTGAGCTCTGGTTAGGCTAGGCCCCGTTATAAACTTTTGTCCATCAAAGGAGCCTCTGGTCCTTTACTGGGCCAGATCAACCCTACTTTTATAAAAAGAAACAAAGAAAACCTCTACCAGCATAGACTATTTCTTCCATCAATAATCGCCCTTCTCCTCAAACTTTCTTAGAGTACCTTGGCCAAAAATACATTTCCTGTGCTTAAAAACTAGATGTACTTTCAGAAATTTAGGAACATGACCATGAACTATTAGAACCATATTCAAAATGCACAATGGCAATATTTGTGTTCAACCCTTAAGTGCCCAAAAAGCTGCACTAATATCAGTATTTTCTTAAAAATAATGCACAAAAAAAATACAGAGATGGATTTGTGGGGATGTTACATTTGACCAGAGAAAAGTTAACGGCTTACAAATGTAACTTCCACAGTAAGTAGGTAAGTAAATAAAAAAGTACATCTTGACCTTAATCAGTGTTCAATAAGGATAACTGCTCTAAGAAACTTTTAGCTAAAATATAAAAAAAAAAAAACAACATATTTTGTGGTTAGAATAAGACAATAATGATGAGTAATAAAAAGTTTTCTTATAAATATAGTCTTGGCTCGCTGGTTTATGTTGTAGCTTTAATTTTTTACCTTCTTCTAAAACTTCTAAAAAAAAAACTTATAAAAATAGCTTCAAAAATAAATGTGCTTGATTTTGTCTACAAAGATGAAAAAAAAGTTAACATTTTTTAAATGTTTTACCCTCCTTTGTTTTTTTTCATTTTTTTTCATTTTTCTGGTGCAAGAAAGTAGAACTGTCCTTATTAATATAAAATAATAATAATAATAATAATAATAATAATATTAATATGAAAACATGAGTGAATGTTTTTTTCCCTCCTACAAATGTTTTTGCTCTATACTATAATCCACTGCTTGCCCAGTTGTTGGAATAGTGCAGGTTTTTTTTTCAATATTATAAGAGGAATATAGAGGAATATGCTCTTACAATGGTTTGGGATTATCTCAGGAGAAGCTGTACGTCTTTTGTGAGAAAAATTATGTAGGTATAGAGAGATAGGCATATATTCTGCCTCCCTGTCTTCTAATGTATACAAATTAGGTACAGATAGTGCTGCCTCTCTGTCACCTACTGTGAATGAAATAGGTATAGATAGTGCTGCCTCCCTGTCACCTACTGTGAATGAATTAGGTATAGATAGCACTGCCTCCCTTTCACCTACTGTGAATGAAATAGGTATAGATAGTACTGCCTCCCTGTCACCTACTGTGAATGAATTAGGTATAGATAGCACTGCCTCCCTGTCACCTACTGTGAATGAAATAGGTATATATAGTACTGCCTCCCTGCCACCTACTGTGAATGAATCAGGTTTAGATAGCACTGCCTCCCTTTCACCTACTGTGAATGAAATAGGTATAGATAGTACTGCCTCCCTGTCACCTACTGTGAATGAATTAGGTATAGATAGCACTGCCTCCCTTTCACCTACTGTGAATGAAATAGGTATAGATAGTACTGCCTCCCTGTCACCTACTGTGAATGAATTAGGTATAGATAGCACTGCCTCCCTGTCACCTACTGTGAATGAAATAAGTATATATAGTACTGCCTCCCTGCCACCTACTGTGAATGAATCAGGTTTAGATAGCACTGCGTCCCTGTCACCTACTGTGAATGAAATAGGTATAAATAGTACTGCCTCCCTGTCACCTACTGTGAATGAAATAGGTATAGATAGTACTGCCTCCCTGTCACCTACTGTGAATGAATTAGGTATAGATAGCACTGCCTCCCTTTCACCTACTGTGAATGAAATAGGTATAGATAGTACTGCCTCCCTGTCACCTACTGTGAATGAATTAGGTATAGATAGCACTGCCTCCCTGTCACCTACTGTGAATGAAATAGGTATATATAGTACTGCCTCCCTGCCACCTACTGTGAATGAATCAGGTTTAGATAGCACTGTGTCCCTGTCACCTACTGTGAATGAAATAGGTATAAATAGTACTGCCTCCCTGTCACCTACTGTGAATGAATTAGGTATAGATAGCACTGCCTCCCTGTCACCTACTGTGAATGAAATAGGTATATATAGTACTGCCTCCCTGCCACCTACTGTGAATGAATCAGGTTTAGATAGCACTGCGTCCCTGTCACCTACTGTGAATGAATTAGGTATAAATAGTACTGCCTCCCTGTCACCTACTGTGAATGAATCAGGTATAGATAGTACTGCCTACCTGTCTCCACTTGTAAACAATGTAGGAAGATATATCGCTACTTCCCTGTCTTTACGTGTATGTAGGCACAGATAGTAGTGCATCCCTGTCTCCATCTGTAAATGATGTAGGTACAGATAGTAGTGCCTCCCTGCCTCTCCCTGTAAATTATATATGTACAGATAATACTGCCTCCCTGTCAATCATGTGGGTACAGATAGCACTGACTCTCTGTCTCTATTTGTAAATGATGTAGGTATTAATAGTACTGCCTCTTTGTATCTACCTGTAAGTCATGTAGGTACCAATAGTACTGCCTTCCTGTCCCTGATGTACAAAGAGTGCTGCCTCCCTATCTGTTCCTGTGTCATTCCGCAACCTCTCCACCCCATTCATACAACACAACACTAAGCATTGAAACATTTCCGACTGTAAATAAGATAAGATCATTATATATCAACATATTTATAATAAGAGGGAGGCTGGAGTTCCTCCTTAAAGGGAAGGTGTCATGAATTTTTTTTTTTTTATCATATTGCTTTTAGTATGATAAAAAAATAAAATGTATTTATTTGTGTTCATGTGTTCCACTTTTTACTTTTTTTTAATTTTTACTTCTCTATGGGGCTGCCATATTTTTTTTACATCTCTTTATGTATCGATTAACGACACATACAGAGATGGTATACGGCACATACATCCCCATAGAGAATGCAAACGGGAGCCGTTCCATTCACAAAAGCGTACGCCATCTGTGTGGGAATGGCACATGCGCCGCTCCCACACAGACCAAAACGAAGCTCGTTAGCAGAGCGAAATCCGGCGCCATTTTCATGTGGACCGGAAGCTGCTGACTTCCGGCCGCGGCTTCTGATCATATGTTCAAGGACACAAGGAATAGGAGCGGAGGCGGCAGCGGCGGCAGGGGCAGGTTAAGTTAAGTTTGTGTATGTGATGTGTATGTTTGTCTATGTGATGTGTGTATTATGTTCGTGTGTGTTCGTGTTATACTGTCTGATTAGCACTGTATCTAATCCTCCTTCAACACCTCCTTCTCCTGGCACTAGCCAGAATAAGGGAGGGGGGATTGTGTGAGGACACTAGAGCGAGTGTGTCTACCTCAAATTTCTCAGCATAAAGCAATGAGGTTGCTTTACCACATTGACCATACTGCAATTTTGGGAACTGCTACCTCTAGTGACCAGCACATGGGAATGTTATAAATTAGAATCTAATTTATAATATTTCCTGACTTGTGAAAAATTTTTTACATTTAAAACAATGTGTAATCACTTAAATAATAATTGTTTAACTAAAAGAAAAAAAAGAATTCTTGCGACACATTCCCTCTAAAGCGATTATCCAGTAGTGAGAATAACAATGCTATGCCAATATATATATAGGTGATACCTGCTGTTTATTTTCTTTAGTGCTTGCTGCTTGGTTGCTTTTTAGAGCTTCTACATTAGGGCAGAGCTGTGATCTCTGACTACAGCTTAGCCACAGTGCCTACAGGGAGTCTGAGGAAGTCTGAACTCCACCTCCTGTCTCATCATTGGTTTAGGTTGCTACTCTGTCCCTCCCCTCTGCATCTCCAACATCTTCAGATTAGCAGCTGTGTATAAACACCAGTACATTACACGACCAACAGGAGGTCTGTGCATGGAGAGCTGATTTTTATTACAGTATGGGCTGAATATAAAGAACTTATTACTACAACACCAAAAAGAAAAATAATATTATCAGTCAATTGTAACACATCTACTGAGGTAAATGAGTACAAGTAAAGGGGAACCTGGATGGTCTCTTTAAAGGGTGACTAAACGTTCAACAAACTTCTGACATGTCATAGTGACATGTCAGAAGTTTTGATCGGTGGCGGTCGGAGCACTGAAACCCCCACCAATCGCCAAAGGGAAGCAGCAGAAGTGCTTGTGTGAGCGCTGAGTCGCTTCGTTACTGTTGGACTTTATCCGGAAAGCCGATCTACCGGACTATGGGCTCATAAACTCATGAGCCCGTACTCCGCTACAATGATTTCCGGAAAAAGCCCTACAGAAACTAAGTGGCTGAGCGCTCACAGAAGCAATTCTGCCTCTTCCTTTTGGCAATTGGTGGGGGTCTCAGTGCTCCGACCACCACCGATCAAAACTTCTGAACTGTCACTATGACATCTTAGAAGTTTGTTGAACATTTAGTTACCCTTAAAGGTATTTTTTTTTTACGATGTGGCTTATACAGTATCAATAAGGGTCACGGAAGAGCCTTTAACACTATTGCTGTTTAAGCTGTCGGAGCGCTATGATGAAAAGCAACCATTTCACACCATGTGATATTTAACTACAAGCAAACAATAAAAGCGTGGAAAGGAAAAGAGAGAGACTTAAAAGATCAATACTTCATTCTCTATTGTACTGTTCTAGTCAGAGATGCTTTAAGTCTAACACTAAAACATTATTTGACACTGACTTGCATTACTCGAGAGGCAGAAAATAGCACCACTGAAGCTGACTGCAAAATTGTTCCCGATGATACATGCCATTGCTGGTGATATATTTCACATTAAATGTTAGATTGATGGAATCTATTGTATCCTTGTAGATTCCAACAATAAATTGAATATGGAAGCTAACATTTCCTTTATAGTGAAAGGTTTACATACCGTTATATAGTATTATATATAGTAACCCAGTCTTTAAGCCTTTTTATGCGCCTGGTATATGGATTGGCTTGAGTGTTACAAAATGATCTTTTGCGAGACGTTATCCGACTTCAGGGCACACGCTGAATCTAACCATTCTCTATGGAATTTTATGATGCTTTTAACCTTTGTCTTGATTTCTTAGCAGTGCACTCCCAGGAAGCTTTGTGCTGTCTCTTATCTACTCAATTCATAAAAGTGTTTCACCATCTCTTAGAATACTATTAAACCGAATATTCGTTCTGGCTTTTTAGTCATTTGCAGAGCACTCGGGAGTCGGAGCTAGAACTAAAAGAAGAGATTTATCTTTTATCAGAAATCATTTTGTTTCAAACACATAAAACACATAAAACACATAAAACACCCTGTTGAGCTTTTGTTTCTTTCGTTTCACCATACAGGTCTGAGGGCTATACAATTTCATTAAAGAAAAACGAACACTATTAATTTTAAGTAAAATTACTTGAAACACCTGCAATATAAGAGGAAGAAAAGAAGGAATGTAGACTACTGCAAAGAAAATAGTCCAGACCATGGGTCTATGTAGATTAAAGTAAAAAAGGAAATAATAATAGAAATAATAATAATAATAATAATAATAATAATAATAATAATAATAATAATAATAATAATAATAACATTATTATTAATAAGAAGAAGAAGAATAAAAATCCACATTAATTATTTTCACAATTTTACAATTAATTTTTTTGGTATGTTGGTATTATTATTAGGCCTAGTTCACACCGAGTTTTTTTTGCAGGCATAAAAAAATCTGATTTAAAATGCCATCATTTTTCACTTGCGGCCATTGAGGACCACAGGCAAAAAATGCAGCGAAAAACACTCGTAAATGAGCACCGCAGCTTTTTTCAATGGGAGGTCAGAAGCAGAACTGCGCCAATAAAGGACATGCCGCTTTTTTCCCCGTGAGCGGCTAAAAGCCACCCAGCAAGAAAAACAACACGGTTTCAGAGTCAAAATCAGTGCCAAAAAACTGTGAACTGGGTGTTATTATTTATATTATAATTATTTTGTCACAAGCGAACTACAGTTTGATAAAATCCTAATAATGAAAACGTTGGATGTTATTTTTATTAAATATAAAATTCTTTAACACTTGTCATATGATAAAACATCTAGGCTATGTTTGCACTCCATTTGCAGCATTTGCATTAAGGAAGCCAGGTAGTATGCATAGTAATAGGGTATTACAATAGTTTTTCACATTTTTGTGGACCTTAAGGGCGGGTTCACACATGGCGGAATTTCACTTAAATTCCGCTGCGGACACTCCGCAGCGTTAATCCGCAGCGGAGCCGTTTCTCCATTGACTTTCACTTTAATTTAGCAGTGTTCGTTTACACGATGCGTACAATTCCGCTGCGGAGCATAGGCTGCGGAGCGGAATTTGGTGTCCGCAGCATGCTCTGTCTGTTGCGGAGCAGTGGCGGACTGGTTGCGGACTCATGGCGGAATTTCTCCATTGACTTCAATGGAGAGTCAAAATTCTGCAATGAAGTCCGCAGATCTTATGTGTGCTGCGGAGCGTATTGTTTTTACTACCATGACATTTCTTCATTCTGGCTGGACCTATGTATTTCTAGGTCTACAGCCAGACTGAGGAAGTCAATGGGGCTCCCGTAATGACGGGAGCGTTGCTAGGAGACGTCTGTAAATAGTCACTGTCCAGGGTGCTGAAAGAGTTACGCGATCGGCAGTAACTGTTTCTGCACCCGGGACAGTGACTACCGATCTCAATATACATGTATCTGTAAAAAAAAAATATAAGTTCATACTTACCGAGAACTCCCTGCGTCTGTCTCCAGTCCGGCCTCCCAGGATGACGTTTCAGTGTAAGTGACGGCTGCAGCCAATCACAGGCCAAGCACAGGCTGCAGCGGTCACATGGACTGGTGCGTCATCCAGGGAGGTCGGGCCGGATGCCGAAAGAGGGACGCGTCACCAAGACAACGGGCGGTAAGTATGAATTTCTTTGACTTTCACTAGGGAAAGTGCTGTCCCTTCTCTCTATCCTGCACTGAATAGGGAGAAGAGAAGCACTTTTCCTGCAGTCCGCAGCGGCCAGTCCGCATCAATTTTCTGCACATTTTGTGCAGATCCGCTGCAGAATCTGCAACGCAGATTCTGTGCGGCATTGATGCGGACAGTTGCGGAGGAATTCCGCCATGTGTGGTCATGCCCTAAAGGGGTTTTCCAGTCCATAAAAATTGATGGCCTATCCTCTGGATAGGCCATCAGTAGCTTCCCCTTCATTCCAGGCACTGCTCGTACTGTGAATCACCCGCACACTTGTAGCGACGGTTCATAGTATTACAACCTTCTCCCATTCACTTCAATGGGAAAAGGCTGTAATACTGTGAAATGTCGCTACTGCTGTGTCGGCGATTCACAATATGAGCAGTGACTGGAATGAAGGGGAAGCAGGCCTCGTTTGAACGCTGAGGCCCCTTCAAAACAGCTGATCGCAGTGGGTCCCGCCAGTCGGACCCCGAGTGATCAGCTATTAATTGCCTATCCTGAGGATAGGCCAACAATTTTTAGGGACTGGTTAACCCATTTAAAGCGGGGGACTACGTTAAATGGCACATTTAAATATTTAATCTTTTTAAAAACGCCTTGTAAAAAGAAGTGCATGTCACTTCTTGAGCCGCTTTTGGAGCCGTTTTTCACTGACTCAATAGAAAAACAGCTTCAAAAACGGCCGTAAGAAACGCTGCAAAAAACACAAGTTGCTTAAAAAACGGCTGAAAATCAGGAGCTGTTTTCACTTGAAAACAGCTCTGTATTTTCAGCCGTTTTTTGTTAAGCGTGTGAACATACCCTTAGTTGTGAAGGTCCCAAATAGTAAATGCCTGGGGCAAATGCCCTTTTGCTGATGCCATAATCTGGCTGTGATGGGCTGTTTCATATAACCTCATGAATTCCGATAGGGCATCATGTTCTTACTAAAGTGTCTACTTTAAGGTTATGTATTTCTGTACAAAAATAGTTATACTATAATTTGTGGCTGAGCAATGAACCATCTGAACTGCTGGATCACAAAATTGATACATAACATAAAATCCATGTCCATTCATTATACAAAAATAGCATTAGTGTGGTGGCTAGTAATCCAAACCCATGAAACCAAACAAAGCCCGATAACACAGTGCCCAGAACTAAAATCAAATTTTAAAGTTTTTGCCATATGACTATAATTATGAGCACATTTACGCTTTCATGATTCAGCCTAACCTACAATAACAAAGATTTCTATATTAAATGACACATTAGTAACTTCAAACATTGTATACAAAGAAGAATGGAGTCATCATGTCCACAACCACAACTGTAAAAAGATTGATATCCTTTACAGGAAAACAACAACCTATCTTTATATTTTTTGGGTTGTAACTCAATTTTTCTTAGCTAAATTAAAAAATTCTGGGATCCTGCACCCACCACAAGGGGGAGCAGTGGAGCTTACTGTATACAAATCTATAATTAAAAAGTAGATCCACCTTGGATGATTAATTTGTTTAAATGCATAAAACTTTAAACAACTTTGCAAGCAGTCTCATTAAATAAAAAATAAATCAACTGTTTTGTATATAAAGCGCCTATGCAGACTTATGCGTTTCCATGGTTACAGACTACAAACAAAACCTGTGTAGTCCTATCCTATAGTTATATTCCCTTCCATCTGTCATCTTCTTCTTCCTAATGTACATTTGATAGGTTAGCAAGACGTAGGGAAGGATGAAAGGGAGTAACTTATGACTACGGGATCAAAGTGCACAGGGTTTGTTTATATAGTAAACATGGAAACACATAGGTCTGCATAAGAGCCGGAGACAGAAAACGGTAAAATATTTTAAATATGTCATTGGTTACAAAGGTTGATCTAATATTTCATGTCATAGCATATCCTTATCACAGAGTTCGGACTCATGCACAACTATCAAATGTTTTTTTCTGTTGTATTTATTCCGTATGCCTCGGTATAAAATTAGAGGCATACAGAGGTACAGATTCTACGGGTGCTGTATTATGACAGGAGGTTGTATAGAGCCACAAAACAGCCATTTGCATTAAGTCTTAGAGGGGTATTCTCATCTCATATATATAGCATATCTACAGTATATGTAATAAATGTCCGATAGGTACGGGTCCCACTTTTGGAACCTACAATTATGTGGTGTATAGGAGTCCCTGGACGGAGAATGCCAGGGGCCCCCCAGGCTATTGCCTGGGGGACACATGGTCGCACGGCCCCCATAAGTTGTTAATAAAATGTGTTTTTTGCTTGGTATGTTTTTTCTCTCCCCCCTTTCCCTCTTTTCTCCATTTGTTATTTTATATTAGAATGGTACTTACCATCCTGGTGTCCCCCGGGTAAGCTGTGCTGGTGGCACGAGCCGGTTTCCAGATGTTTCTGTCTCTGGGCAGTTTTGAGTTGGTCCCAGCTGATTGGACCTAGGTCAGCTGTGCAATTGCATGAGCAGGTTCTGGCAGATTCTATCTCCAGGCAGATTTGTTGAAGGCCAGCTGATTGGTCATTGATAAAATCCTAAAGGCGGGAAAATTGGACATAAAAGGAGCAGTTCATCGTGGTCAAGCAGCCAGTTTTGAAGATTGGACCGTCGCCCGCCCTCCCTCCCTATTGTTTTTTAATTCCTTCACGTCACGTTGTTTGTTAGAGTGGTTTGTCACCCAGCTAATGCTGGGCGGACTTGGTTTTTATTGGTCAAAATATTTATATTTTATTATTTATTCGATTATTTATGGTTATTCTCTTCTAATTATTTTATCTTAGGTTACCCTTAATAAACACCGTGGCCATTTTTATCCAAAGAAACTGTTGTCATGTTTTATTTCAGTTTGATTGAGTATTGTGGGGTTTGTGCTACCATGAATGGAGTGGAATGGAAAATGCAACTCCCACTTTTCACTTCTATAGGAGTTATAGAAATAGCTAGGCAAGCGGCGGTTGCCTCACCGGGCATAATGGCGGTTGAGAAACCTGCACCTATCAGACATATTTTGGCATAACCTGTGGACATGCCATAAATGACTGAGATGGAAATATCTTTATAAATGAAAAAATTATGGGTGTCTGCACCTACCGAAAGGGGGTGAAGTGGAGGTTACTGCCTATAAATGTATTATTAAAAGCTATGGCTACCTACACAACCATTTATTTTATTGTTCCAATGCTTTTAAAATAGAAAATGAAGCAACTTTGCCAATAATCTACATCGAAAATATCCTGTCGTTTTGTGTTCACAGCTCCTATGCAGACACATCATCTGGTCAAGCGTAAAAATAAAAAAAAATAATTACTCATAAGTCATTTCAAAATATATATAAAAAAGTATGATGGCGATCATGGGTTTGTAGCACAGAAAAGAAAGCAGTTCAGCTATTGAATGTGATCTATCGCATGTAAATCCGGAAAAGTGAAGAAATGATACTGACATTAATTAACCTTCGAATTCCCAAGCGCTAGATTTTTTTTTTGGTGCAAATTTAACTGAGAATTTTTCAATTTTGAACTTTTTCTTATGAATTGATATTTTTTAATGAAGGATTATCCTCCAGATAAAATCTGTATTGTGTCTATGTTATTAGTATGACGCATATTCTGTTGTTTGGTGTCGCAGCCATTTTGCCTCTTGTACGTTACAAGTAGCTCTTAGAAAATCTGTTTAATATCGGATAATGTTTTCAATTTATTTTTAGATTGTTTTTATTCCCAGGGGATAAGGTTTGTTGAAAATTAAGTACGCTGTTAGTCATTATATTGATCAATTAAACGGCAATTTCTGATATAAATTGTATTATTTTATTTTTTTCGTGACAGTACTTGACTGGTAGCTGAAAATGTCGTTAGCGGGCGTTGTTAATTTTTTTTTTATCTTGCTAGGGTCAGCGTGGGTAAATGGCTGAACGCATAGCTTTCTACTTAGGAGTTGAAATAAATCATTATCTTATGCTTTTTTCGTATACACTTATACCATTTATTTACCCATGATCTCATTTTATTTAACCCAAAATTAACGCATCACGGGGAAAGAACCGAAGGCCTCATTTATCAAAACTGTCTAACAGAAGAACTGGCTCTGTTGCCCATAGCAACCAATCAGAGCTCAGCTTTCATTTTACCAGAGCAGTTTAAGAAATGAAAGCTGAGCTCTGATTGGTTGATATGGACAGTTTTGATAAATTAGGCCCACATTTGTATCTGTTATATTGGGGTAGTGTCACCCAGGGCAGATGTATCTATAGGTACAGTAGGCTCAGCATGTTGTAATTTAGCATGCCTTAGGGCCCATTCACATGAGCGTGAATCTCGTCCGTGTGCTGCACATGGAAATCACGCACAGCAGATGGACCCATTGAATTTGTCATAATGATGATTAGGGCACTATAAGTGTACCCACATTGGGAGCAACTTTATTACATAACCCTGCTTCTGTCGCTAAGGCCATGATCGGAGCAGTGTTCAAGTCTTCATTGCTACAAACGAACATGATCGCAGCAGTGTTCAAGGGAGTAAGCCTCCATGTATGTGATCGCAGGTTCCAGCAGCTTACTTGTGTTATCATGGACACAGTCCCGGACCTAGCAGAAGTCTCCAGGGCTGTTTTTGTAAATTACTATTAGGGTATACTTGCATTATGCCCTAATCAGCATCAGTGTATATTTGTATACACAGGCACAATATATTGGCATATGAGCATTAAGGTCAACTTTATTACACAACCCTGCTCCTGCTGCAACGGCAAAAATCCGCACAAAGCTCCGATCCTGGCAGTTAACTTTTTTTTTTGCTGCGACCAAACATGATCATAGCAATGTACAAGGGATTACCTTGTATGGTGATCACAGGTCCCAGTGGCTTAATTGCGTTATCATGGGAACAGCCCAGGACCTAGCAGAAGTCCCATAGCTGTCTCTTGTAAATGACTTGTAAAGGCTGCGGTCGCAGACTGCCGCCTCCCCTTACCAGCTGGCGACCGCAGAGTCCTCTCATCCTGCCGACCTCTCCCTCCCCGGAGACGCCAGCACATGTGTCCATCCTGCCCTGCAGTGACCACTATGGTGCGTGTGCCAGCTCGTTCCCAGCCTTAAGAGGCCAGCGCGCGCACATGTAAAGAATTAACTTATCCCCAGATCAACCTGGACTATAAAAAGGGCCTTGCCCTTTTACTCCTTGCCTGAGCATTGTTGTGTATTCCCATGTTAGTTTTACAAATGATCCCTTAGTCGTATGCTGTATTTGTTCCTGTGCACTCTCTAGTGTTGGAGTCGTGTTGTGACGTCTGCTGTCTTACACTACATCTGGTGTCATCTGCCACGCCTGGTACCTCCTGCCACGTTTTGCATCACCTGTCATCAAAGTACCATCTGTGCCGCTGCTACTTTCGGGACTATTGTAGGTACCCTTGTGCTTGGACTTTGTATAGTCTTGGTACACTGTTGTTTGGCCAGCTGCTACTCTGCTACGGTGGTGTGCCCTAGTGGGTTTGCATACCCACAGATCGTGACATGACTATTAGGGCATACCTGTAGTTTGCTCTAATAAGCACCTGTGTATATGTGTATATGTTGGCATGCAGAAGAAAGCCCAAATAATGTTAATACAAAATCAAAGTGAAAAATTAAAGCTCCTACAAACTCCCCTACCTTGTTGTTGCCGCAGTCACGATTGAATGTTGCATCAATAACGTTAAACGACCAGGATTGGAGTTTTCTCCGATCCCAGCCATTGATAACAGCCGCAGGTGATCACGTGGGTACAAATGCTGTCCCTGCATGATCCTATTGCCTTAAATGTACAGGACTGAGCACTAAGGCTTAGCAGCCAGCACCGTACATATACGGACCGATGTCTATATAATATAAGCATTAGATCATCTGTCTGAAGGATGAAGGTTTGTATAATGGTGGGTGTGCGGGGCATTTGCACATTTTGATTTTTGATATTGGACCCTTCTCGTCTATATATGCCAATTATAATAACATATTATTATTTACTACCACTAATATCTATATATATTGACCATGAAATAAATTTTGAGATGACGCCAGAAGCATAAAAATATAAACTGCCTGTGTACGATATATTTAACAAAAGAGACCACACTCCTTCTTCAACCAAAAAGATAAAGGGAGGAAAACAATTAAAGGATCTTTTGTCAAGTTAATTAAATTCTACCATGTGTAGTAATCTCAGAGGGTTTGGTATACTAAAGGTACGGCAATGAATGCGCACATTCTTCTCCGTATAATCAGGAGCAGTGCGTCTGGTTACAGATGAAGCCTCTGCATGCTGATGGCTATTCCACGCTCATTTATTGTCAGATGAGGTGAACCCTTGAATTCTTTAGTCCTATTTAAAGTCAAGAGCATCAATAGGAATGTAAAGTGGAGCCATCTAAAGTGAATTAGACAAAACGGACAAAACCTAATATAATGGTTGACCAAAAGACAAGCGGTAATTCCACTATAAACTATATGTCTGAATAATCCCATTAATCTACAGCATCTGAAATGCGTCAGCCTATCATCTCTCATGTTCAAATACAGCCTAAAGGCACAATGTACCTTATGTATTAATATGATTTATTCCACATTATTCAACAAATGTTCAGTACAACCGATGAATATATAATTCATCCGGACTCATTTAGATATTTTATGTAATATTATAAGAATTGTTCACGCTACCTTTATTAAAGGGGTTGTAGAGGATTAGAAAAAACATGGCTGCTTTCTTCTAATATAGTGCCACACTTGTCCATGGGTTGTGTCTGGTATTGCAGTTCAGCTTCGTTGAAGTGAATGAGGTTGATCTGCAATACCACACACAACCTGTGGACAGGAGTGGTGCTGTATTTTAGAAGAAAGCAGCCGTGTTTTTCTATCCCTGTTCAACCCCTATAAATGTGACTGTGAAGGTCATTTATATTAATGAGGATGTCTGTGATTAAAAAAAGGTCTGTTTTTTTTGTTTGCCCCATAAACAGCACCCCTCTTGTTTATTGGCTGTGTCTGTTATTACAGCTCAACTTCATTCACTTGAATGAGGTTAGCTGCAATGCCAAATACAATACTTGGACAAGAGAATTGCATGCCAACTGTTTGTACTCCAATGCATTATAGCCGGCACAGGATTTATCTCAGGATAGCCCTGTAGGAATTTTAAAAGTGTTATATGAGATTATAAAAACATGGCTGCTTTCTTCCAGAAACAGCACCACTCTTGACCATGGACTGTGTCTAGTATTGCAGCTCAGCCCCATACACCTAAATGCTGCAATACCAGACATATCCTATGGACAAGAGTGGCACTGTTTAGCTCTTCTTTTGTGTCCACTCCTGGTTAAAAAAAATCTGCATCAAAACTGGGTGTGTGATCCTGGCTGTTGTGCCTGTGGTCGCTGACCGCCGGCACGTCCTACTTATCAGCAGCCGCGACCACAGGACACTCTCTTCATGCCGGCGTCTCCTTCCCCAGAGACGCCGGCACACGCAGCTGCATCTCCCCTTAAAGGGCCTGTGCGCGCACCAGTGCAAAGTTTCCCAGACAATCCCTAAACACCCTGGACTTTAAAAAGGACTCTTCCCTTTCTTTCCTTGCCTGAGCGTTGTTGTGTCTGCCCATGTTCGTTATTGCAAATGGTCTCTTAGTTGTATCCTATGTTCCCGTGTCCTGTATCCCTTATCCTGTATCCAGTAATTGCTTTTGTTCCAGTGCGAAGCCAAGTGTCATCTGTTCCAAGTGTCATCTGTGCCAATTGTCATCTATGTCAAGTATCATCTGTGCCAAGTGTCATCAGTGCCAAGTGTCTGCTACGTCGCGTGTCTGCCAAATCATCTACCCAGGTACTCTTGTCCTAGAGACTGTCATTGACTATGGTATGGTCAGCTGCTACTCTGCTAGGGCGGCCTAGTGTGTCCACATATCCCATAGCCGTGACACTGGCCTCATGGCTCTTAGTGTAAGACAAATCCTTCGGCTTGAATTTCCCATATACACCATCTGTCTTTCATTATGTGAGGATCTGCAAACTGAACTATTTTATACCTTTTGAATGGAAACAATCGACGACTCATTGTTTTCTCTGAATGCCTGAATTCATAGGGTATTTCCTGACCTATCAATTATTTAACCTTCATTTTTTTCACAGACTCCTTTTTTTCCTATTGTGGATCGTGATAAGGAGGCCACCAGTGAGCTACACTTGACACACAATAGTCCAGATCCATTCACGTGAAGTACCTTTTTTCCCTTTTTGGACCTGAGAACAGAGAATGTAATGACCCTTGTGATCCCCGAGAGCCGGTGAAGGTGACAGAAGTCATGTGGGTGGTCTGTTCTTAAGAAACCCATGTACCACTCAGTGTGTGTCCCTAGTCATTACCCTTTTATTGTTTGGTGACACTACATCCTCATAGGACTGTTTCCAGCTCAAACATTTTAAATTCCAGCCCATAAAGACCAGCTAGCCCATAAATATTCCCCATTTGCTTTCATGACTAAATTCTCAGGATGGACTATTGTATTTTTTTATTTTTTATCATCATGTTTAAATTCCTGTTTCGATCTTTCTTCACTCACATCTGCCTGCAGTCTGTAGAAATATAGAACAAAGGTGCCCTTATACTAAAGGCCACTGTCTCATCTCATCCAGACTATATATACACTTCTCTCCCGGAAATCTATGGGAGAAGATGAAGTTACCAGGACAATGTGTTATTAGTTGTTTCCATCTCAGATCAACGTATATATTGTGGATTGCGCGGTCCATGTCTAGTTTCTCACAATGCTGATATTGTATAGTCTATCCTCCTCATTTCCTTTGTTTTACTTGGTACCAGCACTCCACGCATTTGAAAAAATACCCAGCTGATTTTAATTCCAGAATGACCTCATAAGTGTTCCTGCTCTTGCTTGTGCTCTCAGTTGGCCACTGGGGGCACATGGCAAGGTGAGCTCATTCCATCTGCTCACATGTTGTGGTGCTGTGGGGTGGTGTCTGTTACTGTAGTGCTGCACTTGTGGGGGGACGTGGCCCAGAGCCAAGGAGGCTTGGCACGGTCTGAAGGCATGGGTGCTTTTGGGCCCCTGGGTTGCTCCCTCTGCAGGAGCGGTGCTGCGGTGGCGGTAGCCGCCATGCGGTGCTGCAACCGCTAGAGTAGGGACCCACTTTAAAGAGGTCGCCGTGAAGTGGCAAGTGGGCTTATACAGTTTGATCAAAATGTTTACAAAGAACCTCATGTTCATGTTTCTAAATTATGCCTAGCGGCTCAGATCAACGTATATACTGTGGATTGTGCGGTCCATGTCTAGTTTCTCACAATGCTGGCTTTCCATCCAGGTTAGTTTAAGTATATAAGGTGATGTAGTGAGGGTTTTCGACAGGGGTGTAAAAATTAGGAAACCAAAGCCTATTTTATAATTAGATCCATTTGCTGATGTGACTGTCCAGTGTTCAAGATTCATTAACAACCTACAAATACATGCCGACAGAGGTGTAACTTAAAGATCATGGGCAGCAAGGCAAAGTTTGTAACAAGACCCCTAACTATCACCCGTGAGTTGTAGGAACGGTATGGTATGAACCCAGATGTGCATGAACAAAAACACACATAGAGTATACATACTGAAACACATGCATATACACAATACACATTGTCAGGGGCATAGCTAGGGAAGGGCAGATGGGGCATGTTAGAATTTAGAGCAGAGAAAGGCATCGGCTGAAGACTGTTCTTCAGCTAGTGTCACTGCCACACACAGAGTCTTGTGGCACACAGAGTCGCATGGCACATGGAGATGCCTGGCACAGGGAGTCACCTGGTACACAGAGCCGCCTGGCACACGGTGCTGCCTCACACACAGAGCTGTTTGGCACACAGCCGTCTGACACACAGAGCCGCCTGACAAACTTGGAGCCACCTAGCACACGAAGCCGCCTCACAGACAGAGCCAGCTGGCACACACAGCCGCCTGACGCATATCTCCCAATCATCCCGGCTTTAGAGGGACAGTCCCGGATTTCGGACTTCCGTTGTCAACTGTATCTGCGTATCTCAGGACGCAGACACAGTTGGGGGAATTATACTCAATTGGGGCAGCTAAGGTGGCATTATACTGTATGGGGGTATCTATGGGGCATTATACTGTATGGGGCAGCCATAGGGGCATTATACTATATGGGCAGCTGAGGGGGCATTATACTGTATAGTGGCAGCTAAAAGGGCATTATACTGTATGGAAGCAGTTATAGGAGCATTATAGTGTATGGTGGCAGCTGTGGGGGCATTATACTCTATGGTGGCAGCTGTGGGGGCATTATACTGTATGGTGGTAGCTAAGGGGGCATTATACTGTATGGGGCAGATATGGGTGTATTATATTGTATGGAGGCATCTATGAGGCGTTAAACTGTATGAGAGCAGCTATGGGGGCATTATACTGTATGAGGGCATTATACTGTATGGGGGCATCTGTGTGGGCATTATGCTGTATGTGGGCAGCTATGGGGCATTATGCTGTATAGGGAATTTGTTGGGGCATTATGCTGCACGGGGGCATCTGTGTGGGCATTATATTACATGGGGTCATCTGTGTGGGCTTTATATTGTATAGGGGCACCTGTGTTGGCTTTATACTGTATGGGTTAATCTATGGGGGCATTATACTGTATGGTGGCAGCTATGGGGGCATTATACTGTATGGGGCAGCTGGGGGGCATTATACTGTATGGGGGGCAGCTATGAGGCATTATACTGTATTGGGCAGCTATTTGGAATTACACTGTGTGGGAGGCACTATGGGCGTTTGATACTGTGTGGGCTTATCTGGCTGTATATGGGTGGGGATTGACTTAGAAGGAAAAAACTTGCCACGCCACATTGTTTGTCCCTCTTTGCGTTACTTGAAGGTTGGGAGGTATGCCTGACGCACAGAGCCATCTGGCACATGGAGCGACCTTACAAGCGGAGCCATCTGGCACACAAAATCGCCTGACACACAGAGGCACCTGACACATAGAGCCATCTCACACGCAGAGCTGCATCTCACAAGGAGCCGCCTGTCACACGGAGCCGTCTGGCATACAGAGCTGCCTGACACACAGAGTCGCCTAACATGCGGAGCCATCTGGCACACGGAGCCACCTGACCCACGGAGACGTCTGGTATATAGAGCCAGCTGATTGCTGCGACAGATAGCTAGGAACACCTACAAAACAGCTGTTTGTGGGGTGCTTTTAGATTTAAGTTTTTGGCTGCACAGTAAAAAACGCATCAAAAATCACGGAGAAAAAACGCACATGGTTTTACTGTGAATTGTCGTAGCTAGCGATGCAGTTTCACCTGTATGATTTTAATAGGTAAAACGCGTTTTTTTTATACGTTTCACCTGCAAGAACTGCACAGGCAAAATACACATCGGACACCGCAGCAAATCATGATAAAACAACTTGCCGTTTTGCCACGATTTTTTATGCGTTTTTTACTGTGCAGCTGAAAACGTCTCATCTGAATGCACCCTAAGTGTGCTGGGTGGCTGCAGCAGCAATAAGATGGTTTCTCCTGCTGTCAGACGCTCTGTGTGCCAGGCGACTGGTAAAGGGGAGTTTAGAGAGTGGCCTGGTTGTTGTAAGGTGACGACGTGCAATAGACTTCTAGGCCAAATATATGGCAAGAAATTAGACAGTAGAAATAAAACTCCGGAGTGTTACTTTGCTGCAATTTCAAAGCCTCTTTGTTACTTTCACCTTCATTGTTGAGGACCATCAGGAGCTCAATTCTCTCTGGTTCCTCCTATTCTCTGTGATTACCAGGTGTCCTCCATTTCCAGGACATGTCCTCTTTAGCATTGTCCTGCAGGGCTTTTATCCTTGCCCTAGTTTCTTCTCTCCAGAAACAATTGCATATGGCTGGGCTGGCTCATAAATTTATATAAGTTTTACTCTTCAAAGTCCTATAAGGCTGTTTGGCTAGACGTAGCAGAAATCCAAACTGACTATAGGACCTAACCAGGAGTAATGAGGACATTCCAAGAATGAAAAATTGCTCCTGACACACCTCCTGGGGCAGATCACCACATGTTCCCACTGGGAGCGAAGAGATAGTACATCCCACAACTACCCTTTCCCTCCCTTGTAGTAGAGGAGGGTAGCGCCATCTTTAGGCCATGCCCCCCCCCCTTGATACGTGTTGAAATGCATGGGGAGTCATGTCAGTACGTTAGAGTAAAATGCGCCAAATTTCTTAAGAGGTGAATGTCTCTTAATATATTTGGAGCTTCTATGAGCAGGCAGAGATTTCCGCTGCTTTTTGTGCTAAATTCTGGCCTTAACCTAAATACATTTATTGGACACCTATTGATAAAACCCACCCGTGCTAAACCCCACCCGCTTTTCTGGCCACTTTTCAGTGGCTTGCGCCATAATTTCAAACTTTTCTATGCCAAAATGTGTTTACAAGATATGTTAAAAATTATGAACCTGGATTAATTTATGACTGTTAATTATTCTCAGTATGGTGAATAAAGACTAGGGGTGGACTAATCATTCAGGCAATTGGACAGTACCCGAGGGCTCATGGTCAGAATAGGCCCAATGCTCTTTAAAGGGGTTGTCCCAACATAAAATGTTATCTGCTAACCCCAGTATAAGTGATAACATGCTAATATGTGAGAGTCCGACCGCTGGGACCCCCACCGATCACAAAAACGGGAGTCCCATTCCCCTGAATGAATGGAGGTGCAGGTTGAGCATGTGCCCTGCTGCTTCTTTAATTTTCTATGGCACTGCCGGATATAGCCGCGCACTGTACTCGGTTATCTCCAGCAGTCCTATAGACAGTGAATAAAATGGCGGTGCGCATGCGCGACCTACCGCTCCATTCATTTGGAGGATCGGGAGTCCTGTTCTCGTGATCCGCATAAAAGATCTGATCAGCCAATGACGAGTGTTTGCTTCTTCATTGACTGATTGTTCCTGAGTTTACACAGGGCAATGATCAGGAACAAGCGTTCATATGAGCGATCGTTTACCTGATCATTGGGTTTTTATGGTCAAGATCACTTTCAGTCCACCCTTGATAAAGATCCTTTGTTGAAGCTTTTATTGAACCCATTTTCCCCCTATATTAGGTGCTCCGATGCAGCCAGTAATATAACGCAGAGTGGACTATATGGTGCCTTGGGTCAAGAAGACATTTATCCAGAAGATAAAATTTTCTGCATTAAAATCCGATTTCATACAACGGCCATTCATATATCTCATTAGAATACAGCATTGAATGAGCTGAAGATTTATACGTTTATGTTGGCTGTGTAAATACTCTGGCACGCTGCCCCTGTGCATTCTGGGTAAAGCCATCTAATCTTCTGTATATTTTTACAAGCCTAGATTTAAACAGTTGGCAGTGATTCAGTGGAAACATATGTTTTCTGCATTAAGCATCACCAGAAAAGGAATGATGTGTTGAGACTTAAGGAAATCAGATATTTTTCTTGGTTTTAACCTGGCAGAAAAATAGATCTCCTTCTTATTTTTACAGACGTCTGTTTAAGACTTCAAAAGGCTGACAAACCTGACCGCAGGATCATTTCCCCAAGATACTACGATATATTGATAGACTTTTTTTTTTTTTTGCTTTAACATTTTTATCGTAATTATTTTACAGAATCTTTATACATTTAACGGTAAGAATCTGGTTCCTGGATGGAGTTGAGAGAAATTTTTGGATGAATTCAAGTTTCTTAGAAGAATTCTTTAGTGTGAACAGATGATGATAAATATACAATCAGTTATTTGTGAAAGTCCAGCATGTGGTCAATAAGATGGGATTCATTAGTTGTTTCATTCACAACTATGATCTATTGTTTTTGTCAAAAATTCAAGCATTTTATTATCTTTTTACAAATTTTAAAATTTATTTTAATATTATTTTTAATATCCATTTAAATTAAGAAAACATACACATTTTTTTCAAAAGGTTACATTTTCATTATGTAGGTATTTAAAGGGAACATGTCACATTGAAAAGGCTGTCCTATTTGCAGGCAGTATGTTATAGAGCAGGAGGAGCTGAGCAGATTGATATATAGTTTTGTGCAAAAAGATTCTGGATAATTTGTATATATTTTTTTAAATTCCCAGATGACTGTGGGCTAAAGAGTCCAGTGGGTGGTTTCAACTATTCATTGACAGCCTTCCCTGTATGTTTGTATACATAAATAGCTGCGAATCACTGATTAGGACCGCCCACTTGACTCTTAAGACCTGAGTTAGTCGGGACTTAAAGGGAACCTGTCACTTTGTCTGTAGCTACTAAACTACCAGCATGTCGTTATGTAGCTGGGGTTTAGTTTTCAAAACCTGCCCATGTCGAAAATAACTTACAGTTTATTGAGATCAGCCCAGGATCGGCATCGGGCCGCATGCGCATAGCGCACATGAAACCGGGTACAGTGCACAGCGCAAGTGCAGTAAAGTGAAGTGTACTGTACTTGGCTTCATGTTCACAATGTGCATGCGCCTGATGCCGCAGGACTCCTTTCCTCTTAGTATCTTATCAAGTATTTTACTAGTTATTGCCTAAACGGACGGTTTTGATGTGGGCAGGTTTGGCACACATGCCGGTGGTTTAGTGACTCCACACCTAGTGGCAGGTTCCCTTTAAATCAATAAATTACAGGTTAGGGGCATGCATAGAGGAGAATAAGGGTATGTGCACACGATAACGTCAATTACGGCTGAAATTACGGAGCTGTTTTCAGGAGAAAAGAGCTCCTGCATTTCAGATGTAATTGCTCGTACTCGCGTTTTGCGAGGCGTCCATTACGGACGTAATTTGGAGCTGTTCTTCATTGAAGTCAATGAAAAACGGCTCAAATTAAGTCCCAATAAGTGTCCTGCACTTCTTTGACGAGGCTGTTATTTTACACGCCGTCTTTTGACAGCGACGCGTAAAATTACAGGTCGTCGGCACAGTACATCGGCAAACCCATTGAAAGTAATGGGCAGATGTTTTCACGACATATTGGAGCAGTGCTTTCAGGCATAATTCGAGGCGTAAAACGCCTCCATTACGCCTGAAAATAGGTCGTGTGAACCCAGCCTTAGTGTTCGTCTATATGTTGACTAACACGACTGAATTAACCCCATTTAGAGTCAGAGCCAGGGGCGTAACCAGGGAGTCCCAGACTCCATGACAAGATCAGCCGTTACACACCGCTTCACCCTCTTCCCAGAATCCCATCAGATTGCCACATCAGGCACCTGACCCCGTTACCCATCCTCTATAGAAGAGAAGGTTGGTGGAAACTTCTGTGGTCTGGTTTCCTCAACCCCTGTTTGCTAATCCGAAAATCAAGAGCCCTGTTGAAGTTGTCTCCAATTTATTGAATGATGGGAATAACTTGAGCTTGGCCGTTCCTCTCTGTGGCCCCTTTGAAGAGGGGAGTCCTGCAAAGGTTCTGGCCACTCAAAAGGGATGGTGGCATAACAATGTGCTTTACACAGGACTGCCTGAGACGACTTGGCTATATCTGTATTTATTAAAAGGTCTATTCTTAAGACAAGGGTTTATGGGTCATCATGATAAACATTTTTTAACAAAGCAATGCAAACTTCTAATACAGCAATTTAAATGCACGCTATATACAATACACTATAATGAAACCGTTTAGTTGGTAGATATTCTGATCACTTATCTCCATTTAATGCGATGTCATTCACATTCAATACTTGACAATTTCCACTTTGGAATTGTTTTGCTGAATAGAATTCTACTGAGGCAATTGCTTTTTTGTTTGGTCGGATCTTGAAATCTAAAATTATTTTCATCTTGGTTGAGTTGTGAATGGCTTCCTGTATCCCCTGAGCCGCACCTGGTGTGGATGATGTATTCAGGTGGATCTGAAGTGAGACATCTGTTTATATCCAATAAACATTGTAGCAGATAAGCAGATAAGATTGCCTCCTTTGTGTAGTGTAATGTGCATTTGGACTACCTAGGCAGAATTAGGAATTCTGTAAACCCCATGCATACATTTCTGCAAAACCTTTTGCATTCAATTCATTTCACCATATAAATAATTTTTCAGCACTCTCCTGTTATAGGCAGAATCTATAGCGCTGTTTATCTGTAGTTTCCCCATTGAGGAATACAATGCCGTAACTGCAGTGAAGACTGACACACTGGTAGAGCAGTAGAAGAGAGGGAATGGGAGAAGGAACGGAACTGTGCATAATAAAGCAATCTTAAATGATATGTAGTATGTGTGGCAAGATGTGTATGTGTGGCAAGCTGTGTTACAACCAATAATGGCTGCCATTAGTATTGTTATTAAGGGACTGTACTCGATAAATATGACAAAGACGTGTTACTAAAATCTTGTAATACAAATATTTATAAAGGATTTCAAGACACATCAAGGGGGATAAAATAGGAAATTGACCCACATTCGTCTACACAGCTGACTCTAAATTTTTAAATTTTTAATTTTTTTGTATTTTATAGCTACTTTTACCCAGTCTGTTCCGTTCATTGAAATGTGAAGGGGTTTTCCTTCTTAGCTCCATGGTGCTGTCATATTAGGGGTCCTACTTAATATAAGAGGGTATTCTTAACCAATATGGGGGACAACCTAAATACCCCTCTATAAATAAACTAAATAGATATCAGTAGGTCATATATAATATGGGGGGAGGGCATATATTAGAAAACGCCCATGACTAAGGGTGACGTCAGCGGTGACTCATAACATATTCAGAATAAAAACCCAAAAATAGAGTCAAAACCTTGCTTATACTGATAAAATAAATAATTTTATTGGTACAAGATATAAAAAACACACATTAAAATCAAAGATGATTACCACAGTGTGAAGCAGATGAGGTCAGACAGTTGTCAATAGTTGGATAATAAAAAAACATATATCATACCTCCTAACCGTCCCGGATCCGGCGGGACAGTCCCGGTTTCTCACCACTGTCCCGCCGTCTCGGGCAGTCTGCAAAATGTCCCGCTGGGCACTGCAGCTGTATCAAAACAGCTGATCGCTGCTGACAGGAGCCCTGCATGCCAGACGACTGCAGCAGCGATCAAAAGAAGGCAGGAGTCCTGCGGCGGCGTTCTCACTGGGATCGATGCTGGCACGGGAGTGGACCAGTCCAGTCACCTGACCTGTCATCTGACCTCACCGGTCAGGTGACAGGTCAGGTGACTGGACTGGTCCACTCCCGGGCCGGCATCGAAACCAGTGAGAACGCCGCCGCAAGACTCCTGCCTTCTTCTGACGGTGAGTGAAAGCAGAGCGGAGAGTGGCAGCAGTAGGGCTAGCTACCTCTTATAAGGGGGTTGTGTTGCGCTACCTACAGGGAGCGAACTGCAGGGGGGCTATGTCTGGCTATATGTACAGGGGGGCTGTGTTTGGAGCTATCTACAGGGGGGCTGTGTCTGACAATATGTACAGGGGGGCTGTGTGTGGAGCAATATACAGGGGGGCTGTGTGTGGCGCTATGTACAGGGGGCTGTGTGTGGAGCAATATACAGGGGGGCTGTATCTGGAGCTATCTACAGGGGGGCTATGTGTGGAGCTATCTACAGAGGGGCTGTGTCTGGCGCTATGTACAGGGGGGCTGCGTGGAGCAATCTACAGGGGGGCTGTGTGTGGCGCTATGTACATGGGGGCTGTGTGGCGCTATCTACAGGGGCTGTGTGTGGAGCTATCTACAGGGGGGCTGTGTGTGGAGCTATCTACAGGGGGCTGTGTGTGGCGCTATATACAGGGGGGCTGTGTGTGGAGCTATCTACAGGGGGGCTGTCTTTGGCACTATGTACATGGGGGCTGTGTGTGGCGCTCTCTACAGGGGGGCTGTGTGTGGAGCTATCTACAGGGGGCTGTGTGTGGCGCTATCTGCAGGGGGCTGTGTGTGGAGTTATGTACAGGGGGGCTGTGTGTGGAGCTATCTACAGGGGGGGGCTGTGTCTGGCGCTATGTACAGGGGGGCTGTGTGTGGAGCTATGTACAGGGGGGCTGTATCTGGAGCTATCTACAGGGGGGCTGTGTGTGGAGCTAGCTACAGGGGGGCTGTGTGTGACGCTATGTACAGGGGGGCTGTGTGTGGCGCTATCTACAGGGGGGCTGTATCTGGAGCTATCTACAGGGGGGCTTTCTGTGGCGCTATCTACAGAGGGCTGTGTGTGGAGATATATTCAGGGGGCTGTGTGTGGAACTATCTACAGGGGGGCTGTGTGTGGAGCTATCTACAGGGGGGCTGTGTGTGGCACTATGTACAGGGGGGCTCTGTCTGGCGCTATGTACAGGGGGGCTGTGTGTGGCGCTATCTACAGGGGGGCTGTGTCTGACGCTATGTACAGGGGGGCTGTGTGTGGAGCATTCTACAGGGGGGCTCTGGTGGATGATTTTTCCATTGACCGGTAGCAGAGTTACACAACTGGAAAAAAAAAATCCCCATCATGTAACTCTGCTACCTGTCAATTGAAAAGCCATCAACCACAGGGTCTCCCTCTCGACTTTCATTGTTCTAAGTCTTTTGGTTTGTCCTGCAGCTGCCGCCGTGATGAGCAAATCTTATACCCAAGATAGGAAAAGTAACATAAAGACGATATAACCTGATCCATAATATCTGTCATATGTCTAGAGATCCGCAGTGAGAATGTGAGCGTGTTATTTGCAGAAGGATCTGGCCGTGATTTGATGTGTTTATGCTGGATATTGGGCGTGGTTAGGGGCGTGGCCTAAAATGTCCCTCTTTTCCGAATTCAAAAGTTGGGAGGTATGATATATGTGTTTTGAAAGTATCATGAGTAAGGCTTGGAGTAACTGCAACAATGAAAGCACATTCAGTGCTCTACATAGTGTATGAGATATATAAACCCCGGAGACATGTAATATGTTCTAGATAATATGCAGAGTCCCAGGTCTGAGTAATCATTTGAAGGCAAAGATGCAGTCAGCACCAGACCAAAACAAATGATTACATAACAAGTATATGTGGATATATAATATAAGCAACTTACCCATATATTTGTGCTGTCTGGCGCCACACCCGACGTACGTTTCGGCTGAGAGCCGTCGTCTGGCTTGCCCTTGTGTACACAATGACTGTGATTTCCGGGGGTTTAAGAAACCAGACACAGAGTTGTAGCTTGGCTTTCCTTCACCCAGGGTACATATTTAGTTCACCTCCCTCCTCCCAGTTATACCCCAGCAAAGAGCTGAGCTGCTGTTTACATAGAAAGGGTTATGTTGATGAAACAGCTCGGGTGTGTCTGTCAACAAGCTTGTTGACTGGTTCCAGTAGCAACCGGCAAAACTATATGGACAAGAATAATAATATATAATTAGTACCAGATAAGTAATGTGATATATTTACAAAGTTACTCAACTTATATAGTGGTAAACCCATGCTCTAAATATGTCAATAATTAAGACCTTATAGCAAAAACTCTAATAGCAGGAACACGTTAAAACTTTTCCGAATGGATGCAGCTAGATAGATCCATCAGACTCAAGGATCAGTTCTGCTGAGAATATGACAAAGGACTATTCAATAATATAAAGAAAGAAATGTAATTCCGGGACCATAACCTTTAACTTAATCCCTTATATAGATATGAATTCCAAGGCACATTTACTGCTTCTTGGGTTTTTCTCCTTTTGCTTTATTTTTATATTTATTTTTTTTTAAAGAAAACTGATAAGCAGATGGAAAAATTCTGTTTATAAGTTTAATAGGACCAGCATGGTAAAGTCATGAAAGATTTTCCTGCTAGCTGCTAACAAATCTAGAAAAGGCAGACAACACGATTCTATTAGCCTGGGGCAGGATTGAAGAGAGAAATGATTTTGATGTGGACATGAAAGCAATTTCCCATCATATCACATTAGCAATCTATTGTATTAGTTTTTATTTGCTCTGCTACAGAGAACCATGCTCGGCCTATCCTGGAACAAAAATAATGGAAATGGCTGAGGATGAACACTTTTCCCCAAATAAACTTTGTTTAGAGACTTTGGCAAAAATTAAACATTGTGAAAATTGCGAAAAATTCTAAAAAGGTAATTTTTTTTTTTACGCTTTTTATCACTAAGACTTAGCCCTTTAGGGTATGTTCCCACAGTGCAGATTTGCTGCAGATTTTACCAGTATTTTTCAAGTCAAAACTAGGAACGGAGCCTAAGCAGAAGAAATATATATATGGCCTTATAGATCTCCTCTCATGTGTTCAATTCTAGTTTTGGCTTACAAAATGCTGGAAAAATCTGCATTAAATGTGTTTAAATAAGAATTTATTGCAGCAGCCAAAGTTTTTTGAGGCGGCCGTTTTTGCAAAAATACAACAAGGAGTCTGGCTATAGTTGTCTTTTTTTAATTTGCTTCTAAGAAACTTATGGTAACCGTCATTTTGTCAGCATGTTCAGCCGATACCAAAGTAAGGCTTGATTCATACCTGCGTTGTGACATTCCATTGTTCTGCTCCGTCAGTGGAGCAGAACAAGGGAATAACGGAAGCAATGGTTCCGTTGCACAATGTACACCGTCGTCGGCGAAGAAACCCATTGACTTCAATGCGCTGCGTCAACTTTGCGCTGCGCTATTGTCTCCGGTAATCCCTGCCATATCTGCGATGGAGGTCCCTAACAGAGCCTCCAACGCAGATGTGAACGAAGCCTAAGAGCTGTTGAGAAACTGGGGCAACCAATATGGCTGCACTTCCTGTTGTTACTTTTACAATATGGCCATCATTACTGCATAGAAAAATACCAATATCTCTGTAAGTAAATAAAACCTATGTACCAAAATTTGGCAACTGCTCTAACTCCTGACTTACTAATATATGGCCAATTATATGTTTTGGGTGGAAATTCTCTTTAAATTATGTTATCTGTAAGATGGCATAATTCTGCTAAATTAGTGCTTGGAATTGTAACTACTTCCATCAGGACAGGTTTACACATTGCATAGTGCCCGGGGCACGGTACAAAGTTTTCATTAGGGCCCCCAACTCTTCCTAAAGATGTTTCCTCCAACATTTGAAAATGCAAAAGAGGAACACTCCTTCCTTCCTCCTTGCCAGTCTCAGATGAGCACCCTTCTGAGATAAATGCACCAGTAGCTGCGGCATCAAAGAGTTTTCTTGTGTTGGAGGAGAGGAGGACTCCACATTGGAGACGGATTTTGTTCTAGACTTTTCTGAAACCAATCTAGAGATGTGAGGTGACTTAACGTTGGAAGAGTCACAGATATGTCCAAGAGTGTCTGCCACAGATGCCCTTTAATTTGCCTCCAACAGAAATACTCCCAAAAGTGCCTGCCACAGATGGCCCCAGAGTGCCAGCCATAAAATTCCCCCTAGACTGCCAGCAAAAGATATCCCACAGAACCCAGCCCGATTCTTCACTGCACCTGGAACATTATATTTTTATCAGGATGATCAACTCCATTTGTACTATGGATAAGCAGTCCTGCCATGCACCCAAAAGGGCCAATCAGGTGCTATTTATGGTAATGGAAAAAATATATGGTGCCCGTTAGGGATTCTTCCCTGCCAGTCTAGTCGATGCCCTTGTTGAAGAACGTCTGTCCTGGTCTTCTTCATGGATATTAAGAATAGAGAACCATAGTGGTTGAAGTATGCCTATCTTTTCATGATAGTGTTTGGCTTTACAAGTTATTTGGAATAAATATTTTGGGCGTTGCACCCTGCTTGTTGTCTAGGTTCATAAAAGATTCTGAAGACCAGAATTCAGTCGTAGAAAATATACTATGGAAAATATGACTCACACAGCTAGTTTACTGTTCTACAGCTGGGTTAATGGAAGTATTATGCTTTCACATCTGTATAACGGATCTGTGCCCTTAACTCCCAGTGCATTGTGATATTCGAGGCCAAGCCTGGGAGCCAAGGTCTAGAGGCCACCAAGGGAATCTGTGCTGCATATATAGTGAAATATTTGCCTAATGCATTTGTATTGTCTAAGGAACAAGAGTTTTACATACTATTATTCTAACATAATCCTTGTTAATAATAATAATAATAATAATAATAATAATAATAATAATAATAATAATAATAATGGGACCCATAAGTATTTCTACATGAATTTACATGATCTCTATAATATATTCACGGGAGAATTGAGAACCTAATTTCAGCGTATGAAGCAATAACTTGGTCTTGTAATTTATTCTCATTGAGAACTTGTCTTTTTTATGGTGAATGAAGAAACTATACATGATGGAATTAATATGCAGAATCTTACACTTCCGGAAAGATGATGCGGACGTGAACAAAAGTATGTTATGAATGAAGATAAGTATATCGAGAAGGTTTCAATAGACAAACATGGTGATTATGGATCGACTGGGAGCTACATTGTATAGTCAAAGTGTGCTGGACCGTACAGTCATTTTAAAGAGTCATGCCCCAAAATGACCATACAGTCCACAACACCTTCATATACAGGGTAGTGCCAAGTGGTTCCATAGTCAACAGGATTTTGCATTAGGTTAGCAAAAAAAGATTAACCGAATTGGAAGATGGTCAAATATAGTTGAATATATAAGTATAATGCCGGCGCTCTGTGCTCATTGCCATACTACTCATTGGCATACTAATACTCCCAGCAAGCACAACGGTCAGGATACCTTTGGTACACGCTGTACAGTTGCTGCATCTCCACACTGCCATGCACGTGCACTTCCTTCTGCTGCTGGTGTCACTGGGTTTGCCTATACGGCTGGCACGCGCTCACTTCCTGCATCTTATAGGGCCAGCGTGCGCACCAAAATCCATCCCCAGACCATACCTGTCAGTCACCAGGTATATTGCTTCACTGGACACACTCTGCCTGAGCTATATTGGAACAACCTAGAGTTATCCAGCAAAGGTTCCTGTATTCACCTGATCCTTTCTGCTATTGCTACTAGTTATCAGTCTGCATCCAGTAATCCGCTACCAGTCTGCATCCAGTAATCAGCTACCAGCCTGCATCTAGTAATCCGCTACCAGCCTGTTTCCTACCCGTTACCTTCCTGTCACCAGCTACCTGTCTGTGACCAGCTACCTGTCTGTGACCAGCTACCTGCCTGTGACCAGCTACCTGCCTGTGACCAGCTACCCGCTACCTGCCTGTGACCAGCTACCTGCCTGTGACCAGCTACCTGCCTGTGAACTGTTATCTGCTGCCACCCGCTACTATCACCATTGGAGTAGCCAAGTTGGTCCAAATCCTGCTGTCGTTACAATAAGGAACAAGAAGAGTCTCCAAGAATGCTCATTTTGATATCAGGGGTCAACAGTAGCGTACTTGCGAAATCTAGATGAATTAGTAAATTATCAGCAAATTTCTTAACCTAGTCTGTAGAGATCTACTGTAACAAGATGAAAGAACCTACCCAATTTATGTTTTCTTCAGTGTTACTACTGATCTCCTACCTAGGTGGAGAAGGGGATTCCCTAGTACTACCTAAAATTGATGCAGGTTAGAAAAAGGCATGGAGTCTAAGGGGGATTTGGTATTTTACCTTGAGCCCCTTATTGAGATATCCTGAAGGGTATCCCCAGGCTCTCAAAAAAGCCTTTGAATGTGGGAGCTGGGATGGTTGCTAAGTACAACAGCAGAGAAGTAAGTGAGGCGAAGTCAGTGCAAGATGAGCAGAATCAACAGACAAAAAAAAATAGTCACAGGATGGTCGGGGTTGAGGCCATAAATGAGGAAATGTCGTCAGATAAGTAATGTATAATCACTACATGGAATGGAAATGCAGATACAATGTTAGGGAACACGGAATATAGGAGGCAAATTGGGAGCTTAAACAGCATATAGATGACTTCATAGAGTTGTTAAAGTTGTCATATTCAGGTGTGCACAGGAAGATACCGCGATCCAGACAAGAGGCAGCGGAGGAGCGGTGAGGATGGAAGCCAGGAGTGCGGGCAGTATGGCGGGAAGGTTAGAATCGCTATCACTTATTACATCATCCCTTGAATTACTATAGTCTTGGGCTATCGTGAGTTGTGTTATGGAGAACCAAAGGAGAAATAGGAAATGGAAAACTTATTCTTAGATGCCTGGCCAGCAGTTCAAAAAGTTTTCCTTGGTCCTTTATTTATCTGCCCATTACATCATTAGTCACGTCATTATATATGATGATGTCACTTGTATAGAATTTATAGACCACATCAATATCCCAATACCCCATGTCACACTCACAAAGGTTAAATTATGGGGTGTTGTTTGATGACATTTTGACACTGGAAAGCTGCTTTAGCTGTTGATGTGCCTTCCTGTGCCATAGAGGGAACATTATATTAAACAATACATTTTTATCAATGGCTCCTTCGACCTTTACAATGCCTTACATGCCACATAGACAGCCCATGCGGCTCACATGGGGCCCTTGGGGAGTAGAGACAGACCTGGTCGGTCACATCCCCTTTCCAGAGGCATTGTCTTTTCAGCAAAAAAATTGCTGGGGAATTGGCCCGAGGGTCATGGGAATGGATTTGAGGTGGAACAAAGCCAAAAGCTTAGGTTATTAATGCCAAAAACCTAGCACCATAATGGGGGATTAGATTTGTCTTTTCTATTGGGCCTCCTCTCTTTTGTGTATGCCAATGCCCTATCACTGGTTAAATGGGACATAATTGGATAAAGATCATATCATGGTAAGCGTGGCTTTTATTTATTTATGGTAAGGGAGATAAAGCATTTTGGGCCTCTATTTTCCATCTCTATTGTAAAGGACATTACACTTTAAGGGGTCATTCACATGAATATTAATCTTGTCCGTGTGACGGCCATTAAAACAACGGCAGTCACACGGACCTATGTATTTCAATGGGTCACGTCCAATTTGGCCTAAGGCTACATTCACACGAGCGTGACAGATTTACGCGCGTAAAAAACGCGTGTAAATCTGTCCATGTGCGTTGCGTCATTGCATCAGTGTTCTTTGAGATTGACATGCGTTTTTCACGCACTTACAAAGCGCTTATTTTTTTGCAATGGAATTGATGCGCAAATCAGGCACAGCACACGGATGTGCATCCGTGTTTTGTGCGTGGTTTCACGTACCCATTGACTTCATAGACTTCCATTAACGCACCAATATAGGACATGCAGTGAGTTTCCCACAATGGACTCTCGCTGCATGAAAGCTCACGCATGTGTGAATAGCTCCATTGAAATCAATGGGGCTGTGTGCTGTGCATTGTTTCAACGCACAGCACATGGACGAGATTCATGTTCATGTGAATGGGCCCTAAGGGCCCTTTTATACCAGTCAATTAAGGCCGTATAAACGACAGCGGATCAATGACACAGATTGTTGATCGGCTCTCATTTGCTCCTTTCACAAGGAGCTATGGATTGGGACGAGCACTCGTTACTATGATCGCTCGTCCCCATATATTTCTATAATGTCGGCAGCGCGTCTCCCTGTGTACACAAGGAGATGCGCTGCCGACGCGATAATATTTTATGCTGCATAAACTATACAATCAGCCGATGTACGAGTGTTTGCTCGTTCATCGGCTGATCGTTGCCCTTTTTGCACAGGGCAATTTTCGTAAACGAGCAATTTGTGAACGCTCGTTTACCCGATAATTGGCCGGAATACCGGTGTAAAATAGCCCTAACAGTATTATTCAGAAAGAAATATCAGCAACACAGCATGAAAATCTATACATTTCTAATAAAATCCTCAAAAGATGTGAAGATTTGTTTAATAGCAGGGATTATAAAATATAAATTATTTATTACGACAAGTCTTGATTACAAAAGGAGAAAAATGAAGGCACGGGACAATATAGATTTTAAGGTACAGTAAATATAAAGGGGTTCTCGGGACTATAACATTGATAGGCCATCAATGTTTCATTGGTTGGGATCTATCCCCCAAAACACCTGCCCTGGGGTGAACTATAAAAAGACGCCCCCTCCCCCCCAATCTATCCGAGCTTTCTCATTACTAACTTTACACAACAAACACGCAATATATAATTTTTTTTTAAATAGGAAACATTTGTTGTTTATGTAATACAGTGATGTTTGAAGTATAGAAAACATTTAAGGAATTCTTCTTACTGTATTACTTTAGTATCATAGATCAGAAACGCAGCATTAACCAGTTCAGGACCGGGCTATTTGGAGCCTTCAGGACCAGACACCGTTTAGCCATTTTTAGCACGTGTTAGTTAAATGGCTATAACGTTTTTATTTGTTGGGCTAGCGATGTGATTTTTGCGATTTTTTTTTTTCTGTAGACAATGCAGGTTTCTTTTTTTATCATTTTTATGCACATCCTTTTTGCTATTTTAGAATTTTTAGGATTAAAATTTGAAAATAATAGTAAAAAAATAAGCTTTTTTACTAATAAGCTATTTTTTTTTTTTTAATAACATAGTTTCACCCTAAAATAGACCTTTTATTTGTGATCGGCATTGTCTACAGGAAATTTTAATATGTTACATGTCTATATTAGGCTAATTGGGTCAGGGTTAGCGTTACGACAATGATTTGCTGGGGAAAATCAGCCCTCTCATAGTGACTATTGTCACTAATAGGGCTGTGCTGGGTCTAGTAAGACTCTGCCATTAACGGCACCCGGCGATCATGTGACCAGTCACATGATCACTGGGACCAATAGACCAATAGAGACAGCAGCTCTATTCCTATACACAGCGCTCATTGAGCACTGTGTAAAAGACATTGGAGTACACAGAAGCAGCGAAAGCTGCTTCTTTCTTCTCCTCAGGGTCCCCGGCATTCACTACCAGCCGAAAACCCGACATTCAGCTGAACGATCATTTGGGCAGCATGTTAAAACCCACGCCGTAAATACTCTATGGCGCGGGTTTTAAGGACCCTGACCGCTGGCCGTAAATACACAGCTAGCGGTCGGGAACCAGTTAACACTGAAAATGGTTTAACATATCTTCTTGCCAGGTGAAACTTCAAGGTCTTTGGCCAAATTCTTAAATAACAATCGGCACAAAATAAAAATACAAAAATAAAAATCATTGCAATGCATATTGAAAATGTTTACATCATCCTAATTCCTAAAAGCTTTTAACTTTGACTCTTGAAGGGGTTCTCAGTTTTGGACAACCATGCTTGTTAAAGGGGCAACTAACTATAGGCAGATGATAAAAGTGTCCCCCTGTTAAGCACCCCGGTGATTAGCTGTAATCTCTGAGGAAACTTTGCCTCAATAGGTTATCTGTTAAATTCCAGACAGGACAGGTCCTCCAGAGCAAAATACTCTCCCCTTGTAGCGTGTCCTTTCCTTTAAAGAGAACCTTTCACCTGCCCATACATGTGCGGCTGAGTGCAGCATGTAATGGGGAGGGCTGCACAAACTCTGGGGCACTTTACATTTTTTTCCTAGCCTCCTTCGTTATTTAGATATCGGTGCCGTAATATTTGACACCCGATATTGAAATAACCCCCTGAACTGGTACGGGGGAGTGTAACATCACTGAGACACTGTCCAATCAATTACGGAGAGTGTCACAGCAAGAGCTGGAGAGAGGAGAGCGTGTGCACATGAGTTCCGCCACTACGGAACAGAAGATTAGAAGAAGAATGTGAATTCTTCTTCTTCTGTTCCATGGCATCGGAGCTGTGCGCGCACACGCTCTCACTCTTTAGCTCTCAGCAGACAAGGGCGACAAGACTGATCTCTCGCGAGAGATTATACAGTCTTGTACTTGCCTGCCGTGAGCTGAAGAGTTATTTTCCATCCAAACCATTGCAATCAAGTATAAGGCTGGGTTCACACGACCTATTTTCAGACGTAAACGAGGCGTATTATGCCTCATTTTACGTCTGAAAATAGGGCTACAATACGTCGGCAAACATCTGCCCATTCATTTGAATGGGTTTGCCGACGTACTGTGCAGACAACCTGTCATTTACGCGTCGTCGTTTGACAGCTGTCAAACGACTACGCGTAAAAATACAGCCTTGTCAAAAGAAGTGCAGGACACTTCTATCAGACGTAATTTGAGCCGTTCTTCATTGAACTCAATGAAGAGCAGCTCAAAATTTACGGCTGTCAGAGAAGCCTCGCAAAATGCGAGGAGGAGCTTTTACGTCTGAAACGAGGCAGCTGTTTTCTCCTGAAAACAGTCTGTCTTTTCAGACGTAAAAGCCTCTCATCGTGTGCACATACCCTTAGCTGTAACATAAAGGCGACGCTCGCTGAGTATGTAGTATACTGAACGCAGTAGCGTAACTACCGCCATAGCAGCCGTAGCGACTGCTACGGGGCCCGCGGCATGAGGGGGCCCGTGTCGCCCGCCGGCACGGGCCCCCACCTTGGCCAGAGGCTCCACTAGCAGCTGCTACGGCGCGACGCCACTGATCACTACGGCAGAGCAGGGAGGTATCTCCCCGCTCTGCCATTAAACAAAAGACATGTATCCCCTATCCACAGGATAGATACATGTGTGATCGCTGGCATTGATAGGGAGAACGGGGGACTGAAAGTCCCCTGAAGTTCTCCATCACAAACCTCGGACTTCCAGGGTCTGTGTCGGCAGCTCCGTAGAAATGAATGGAGCGCCGGTGGTGCTTGTGCGCATGCGTGATCAGCGCTTCTTTCATTTTTATTGAGCTGCGTAGACCCCGGAAGTCAGAGGTTTGTCATGTAGAACTTCAGGGGACTTTCAGTCCCCCGTTCTCCCTATCGCTGCCAGCGATCAGACATGTATCCCCTATCCTGTGGATAGGGGATACATTTCTTTTGTCTTTAAACACTGTAGGTCGCATTTTTTGTTGGCGGTTGGGTACACTGTATGGCGTTCCCTACAGGGGGGGCTGTATGGCATTCCCTACAGGGGGGGCTGTATGGCGTTCCCTACAGAGGGGGGGGGCTGTATGACGTTCCCTACAGGGGGGGAGGCTGTATGGCGTTCCCTACAGGGGGGGCTGTATGGCTTTCCCTAAAGGGGAGGTCTGTATGGTGTTCCCTACAGGGGGGCTGTAAGGTGTTCCCTACAAGGGGGGGCTGCATGGCATTCCCTACAGGGGGGGGCTGTATGGCGTTCCCTACAGGGGGGCTGTATGGTGTTCCCTGCAGGGGGGGGCTGTATGGCGTTCCCTACAGGGGGGGCTGTATGGCGTTCCCTACAGGGGGGGCTGTATGGCGTTCCCTACAGGGGGCTGTATGGCGTTCCCTGCAGGGGGGGCTGTATGGCGTTCCCTACAGGGGGGGCTGTATGGCGTTCCCTACAGGTGGGCTGTATGGCGTTCTCTACAGGGGGGGGCTGTATGGCGTTCCCTACAGGGGGGGGGCTGTATGGGGTTCCCTACAGGGGGGGGCTGTATGGCGTTCTCTACAGGGGGGGCTGTATGGCATTCCCTACAGACCCCCCTGTAGGGAACGCCATACAGTCCCCCTGTAGATAATGCCATACGGCCCCCACCTGTAGGGAACGCCATACAGCCCCCCTGTAGGGAATGCCATACAGATCCCCTGTAGGGAACGCCATACAGCTTCCCCCTGTAGATAACGCCATACAGCCCCCTCTGTAGATAACGCCATACAGTCCCCCCTGTAGGGAACACCATACACCCCCCTGTAGGGAACGCCATACAGACCCTCTGTAGATAGCGTCATACAGCCCCCCTGTAGATAGCACCATACAGCTCCCCGTAGATAACGCCATACAGCCCCCCTGTAGAAAGCGCCATACAGCCCCCTCTGTAGATAACGCCATACAGCCCCCTGTAGATAACGCCATACAGCCCCCTGTAGATAACGCCATACAGCCCACCTGTAGATAACGCCATACAGCCCCCTGTAGATAGCGCCATACAGTCCCCCCTGTAGATAACGCCATACAGCCCCCCTGTAGATAGCGCCATACAGTCCCCCCTGTAGTTAACACCATACAGCCCCCCTGTAGATTGTGCCTTTTTTACAGCCCCCCCTGTAGATAACGCCATACAGCCCCCCAGTAGATAGCGCCATACAGTCCCCCCTGTAGATAACGCCATACAGTCCCCCCTGTAGATAATGCCATATGGCCCCCCTGTAGGGAACACCATACAGCCCCCCCTGTAGGGAACGCCATACAGATCCCCTGTAGGGAACGCCATAAAGCCTCCCTGTAGATAACGCCATACAGCCCCCTCTGTAGATAACGCCATACAGTCCCCCCTGTAGGGAACACCATACAACCCCCTGTAGGGAACGCCATACAGACCCTCTGTAGATAGCGCCATACAGCCCCCTGTAGATAGCACCATACAGCCCCCTGTAGATAACGGCATACAGCCCCCCTGTAGATAGCACCATACAGCCCCCTCTGTAGATAACGCCATACAGCCCCCTGTAGAAAACGCCATACAGCCCCCTGTAGATAGCGCCATACAGTCCCCCCTGTAGATAGCGCCATACAGCCCCCCTGTAGATAGCGCCATACAGTCCCCCCTGTAGATTACGCCATACAGCCCCCCTGTAGATAGCGCCATACAGTCCTCCCTGTAGTTAACACCATACAGCCCCCCTGTAGATAGTGCCTTTTTTACAGCCCCCCTGTAGATAACGCCATACAGCCCCCCAGTAGATAGAGCCATAAGTCCCCCCTGTAGATAACGCCATACAGCCCCCTCTGTAGATAGCGCCATACAGACCCTTTGTAGATGTCTACAAAGGGGGCTGTATGGCGTTATCTACAGGGGGGCTGTATGGTGCTATCTACAGGGGGGCTGTGTGTGGCGCTATCTACAGGGGGGCTGTATGGCGTTATCTACAGGGGGGGGCTGTAAAAAAGGCACTATCTACAAGGGGGGGGGGGGGTTGTGTGACACCCAGGGGAGGGGGGGCCCCAGTCAAACGTTTGTGTATGGGGCCCAGTCTTTCCTAATTACGCCACTGACTGTACGTCCCCTTCACGGCCGTGACGTACTTATATCACGTGTCCCCAAAGGATTAATATTATTTGTATAGCACTGTTATCATCAACTATATCTCTCTCTCTCATCTATCTATCTATCTATCTATCTATCTATCTATCTATCTATCTATCTATCTATCTATCTATCTATCTATCTATCTATCTCTCTCTCTCATCTTTCTATCTATCTATCTATCTATCTATCTATCTCATATCTATCTATCTATCTATCTATCTATCTATCTATCTATCTATCTATCTATCTATCTATCTATCTATCTATCTATCTATCTATCTATCTATCTATCTTTTCTGTTTACTCACTGTATTTTTATCTTTGTGTCTATCAATATATATATTTATTTTTATTTCACTCCTTTCACTTTTAAATTTCAGAACAGATTTTGATATTTACTCTCAACGGGATGTCACAAATTGAATAGAGGTTTTCAGTCATACTCGGCTTACCTCAATTCAGTATCTAATAATATGCTTTCTTTTTTTTATTTCTACTTCTCTGGAGAGTACCAACTTAAGAAGTGATTCCTCTGCATAGTGCTGTTTTGATATTCAGCAGCCAGTGTAAGCACTTCCATAACTTCATCTCATAAAAAAACACCTTTTGGGTTCCTGAAAGTTATTATTAGTCAAAAGTGTGTCTTATATAAAAAAAACATGTAAAAAATAATCCTTGCCCTGGTGGCAAAAAAAACCCCTAACAAATAAAATAATATAATATACTCTATTGGAACTTTTTACATTGTGTCATAGAGATTTTATCAATAATATAGAACCGTGTGGTTCGGCTACATACAAAGTCTGGAGATATATTAAAGTGAAGCTAAACGTTTGACAAACTTCTGACATATCATAGTGACATGTCAGAAGTTTGTATTGGTGGGGGTCCGAGCACCGAGACCCCCACCAATCGCTAGAACGAAGCAGCTGAAGCGCTCGTGTGAGCGCTGAGCCGCTTCGTGTCTGTTCGGCTTTTTCCGGAAATAATAAAAGTATCGGTGTACGGACTCAATAGAAAGTCTATGAGCCCGTACTCCGATACTTCGGCTTTCCGGAAAAAGCCGAACAGACACGAAGCGGCTGAGCGCTCACACGAACGGTTCAGCTGCTTTGTTCTAGCGATTGGTGGGGGTCTCAGTGCTCGGACCCCCACCAATACAAACTTCTGACATGTCACTATGTTACGTCAGAAGTTTGTCAAACGTTTAGCTACACTTTAAGTAAATATAACAGGAAACAAGCAAAGTATTTATAATGTAACTGTAAATCTAAATTTCCCTTTAAATTTCTCCAAAATCATGCCCTAATATTAATATGTTTCCACATAGACATATCATCTCCACTCATGAGCCATATTGTGTTCAACTTTTACTTTTCTGAGAATGTGCAGCTTCTGACCAGATTGCACCCAATGCCCATGTCATCCCCCCCCCCCCCAAAAAGCAAAAAAAAACAACATATGGTCTTCCCAGAACTCAGAAGAGATTTCCAGAATATTATTCATTTCTCATTTCTAATTCTCTATTCTCATGGATTGCTTATCAATTCTACTGGAAGCCATGCAATGATAGGAAATCATTTTGGGTCAATTGATCCAAATACACTATTACAGAAATGGGCCTTCTGTTTAATGATGTTTGTATTAGGGGGAGGAGCTTTGACAACTGGTCATCAATTTCTGTAAAACACACAAAGCTTTACACTACTAGACCTTGGAAGCCCTTGTTCATTATTTAAAACAATGCAAAAGTAATTAAGACAAAACTGCCAGTAAGTAGGTGGAGTAGGACAAAGGAAATTAAAAGGGCGCTCAACCTTTGGAGCCATGTTAAAGAAATACATAAATAAGACTTCCTTATTGTAAAAATATTATTAGAAAAGATACAAATAGTTGCACAATAACCTGCAGGGCTGCGGAGGATTTAATATTTGTTCATGCAGGTGCATGTCTACGCAGAGACAGGATGAGTAATAGGTGGTCTATGCCCTTTGTCCCACCCCTGAGTATATGCCCCACCCCTGCCTTGCAGTGTTTTTTTTTTTTTACAAGATTGCTGCTACAAGAGTGGAATTTTGATTGTAACATTATGGAATAGCTATTTATGCAATTCCCTATAATCTTTAGATGACTTCAAACCAGAGGTTTTTTCCTCATGATACATTTATAAGCATGTTTATGTTACAAAACCTCTCCGATTACTAAGTACATCACTATGTTCTAAAATATTCAAATAAATCTGTCTGCCAGCCATTCCTGTAGCTTTCCACAATTGACTTAGCTTTAGCTGCTTTTTTTATTAGCCGGATATAGCTAAGATACAAAAATTCCTCACATACTTAACATTCACATTGTAAAGACTTTCCAACAATGCCTGTTACATAGTTTTGCCTCCAATGTCTACCCAGCATGTTATCATTCCTTAACCAATTGACATAGAACTGCATAAAAACCTAAAATACAATGGAGGTTTAGTATTCTGTGCTTAGAAACCAGAGATACCATTATCAAAGGAGACACAAAGTATGCCACCTTGTTCTATACACTGCAAATTGAATTAAATAATCCTGACTTCAACATATAATATAAAAGGGGGTTTTACTCTGGGCGATTATCCGGCGGACAAACGCTTATTGCCGATAATTGCCCTGTGTAAACAGGGCAGCGATCAGCAGATAACCGGGAAAACGCTCGTTCACCTACTGATCGTATAGTTTTAAAAAAGTTAAATATTATCGTTGTCTGCAGCACATCTACCTGTGTAAACAGGGAGACGCGCTGCCGACATGATAATAATGTATGGGGACGAGCAATCGCAGTAACGACCGCTCGTCCCCATCCATAGCTCCTTGTGACAGGAGCAAACGAGCGCCGATCAACGATGTCATCGAAATTGGCCATGTAATAGGGGCTTACGAAAGCAAATAAGTTAATGCCAATGGCTGTTTTTGTATAGTAGCAGCTCTATGGATATTTATCCCCTCCTTATGCTATCTGGATCCGTAATAGAAGGATGTCTGTATCCTTGTTATTACAGAAGCTTCTTCAAACTATTTTGAGTCTTACAGATTTAAGATTACCAAGCAGTTGTTTGACTCAGAAGGGGTTTATTATAAGAATAAAGAAAAAATCATAGTATAAAAACTGATAGTTATAGGAGAAAACTACCAATGAAACTACCAATAAAGCCTAGATCCTGTAAAAAGTTGTGCGCAGAGGGAAGAGAATTGCCTTTCTGTAATCTGATTATGTTTTGTAACAACAAATCATTATTCAACACAAATAATTTACCTTTTAATTAAATTGACAATTTAAAATTTAAAGTCACTGTCTGGTGTAGAATACTCATATTTATGTGCATTCAGGACCCTCATCTACGAGCCCAAATGGCTACAAAAAGCTTATTTTGCTCTGGCGCACATCTGTACTTTACAAGAACAGCACATTGATTTCAATTGAAACTGTGCAATTCTCTTATTTCCCTATAGGTGGTGCTCCAGGGAAATTGAACACTTGTTTCCAGATTTTACCACAGGTTGCAGATGATCGCTGAGAATTTCTACTTAGGGTGCAAGTCTAATAAAAAGGGATTGTGCACTGCGGACAACCCCCTTAACATTTAATATAATATTGGATGAAATTATATTAGTTGTGGAAAGTTATTCTTTATAGTTCTGATTTTCAGTTAAAATCAACCTGTCCTCGCATTATGACAGGGCTGGTCAGGTCACTGCCAACCACAAGTTCAGTCCACTGATCTCCTTCCAATGATCTAGCTAGTTACAGGATGCTGGTGGCCACTTTATGAAAAGAAGACTTGAAACCAAAAAGAGCTCAGACCACCTGGACCCAGAAACCAGAAATTCTGACTCTGGGGGAATCTGCCAGAGGAGGTTATGAAAGGTGCCAGAGTCTTCGACACATTTGGAACGTACATTGTCAATTGCTATTTTCTACTAAACAATAAATAAATTAGGCAAATTCAAAGACCAAGTAAAATATACAGAAAAATGTACCGACATTTAATATATGAAAGAGAACATATTTTTAAGAAATTAAAAAAGGCACAAAGCTATTTAAAGACATCAAGAACACAAAAAATATATAGACACCCTGTGGATTTCCTTTCTTGCTAATGATAATTTGCCCTAGTGATAGAAGAGGAAAAAAAATAATCACTAAATGTTAATAACTTAGTGCAAAGAAAAAGAGCCTTTGGCATTTTCATGGAGTCACGGATTGTTACCACTCTGCCTGATAATAATACAATAAACTCACTAGAAATGTCCAATTAACAAAGAGATTAATACATTTGGTTTCACTTGTAGACAGCCATTGCAAATGAGCAACGCAAATTAAGAAATAAGCATACATAATTATAGAAAAGACTCAAGATTACGATGACTTCTATACTCTTAAGTAAAAAAAGAGAAAAAAATAGCTATTAAATTATGAATTACTTTATATTATTCCCAAGGGTATTTTAACTCGCTATATGCAGTGATAATGCTGGCGATTTCACAAGTTGACTATCCTGTATAATGGGGTAGGTGACAGAGATAATGAAGGCCATTGGAAGGATTAGAGTAGCAGGAGTTATTATTGGTTCTTGGGTTGCAGTGAATTGTTAACCTGTAGTCCTTTGAGAATCGGTATCCAAGCGAGGCCCTTTAAACAACGATTCACACAGTCAACAAGGATCCTACTCATAGATGGGTGTACAGATGGGTGACTCTGGTTTGGCTCTTTCATGGGTCATTGTCCATAGCCCTTTAAGGGGTTGGACATTGAAGATTTCTTTAAGAATGGAGCTATTGTGCAAGTGATACAGTTATGGCATTAAGTTTTCTGTGGTATAGATATGATAGTTTCCTTTTCACTTAACAACAACAGAAGTGAGGAAAGTGGAAGACATATTTGACATTAGTCCTGTTTTTTTTTGTGTGGGACTGTGCTGCCAACTGGACCACAAACGGGCTGGGTTTCTGAAAGGGGAGGTTAATGCATTTTGGGGATGTTCTTGAGTAGAATCCTGTGATTTGGGATTCAAATCTTGGTGAGACCATTACTTGGGAACTACACATCAGAAACCCCATTAATCTCATTCACAAGGATCCACAGGTATGACTATTTTAGAGATTTGAAGGATTTGAGATATATATTCATTTTTTCGTGGATTTCCATAGGGATCATTCTCTAAGAGTAAGACATGTGCTCTTTAAAGGAACACTACATTAGGAAAATATACTAAAAAATGTCAGCAATATGTGTCCCAGTAGATCAGCAGTTTTTTTTCCATTCTCCTTCTGACAATCCTTTTCTGGCTGTAAGGCAACTGGCTGTAGTAAGAGCCCTCTCCCACTGTTTTGTGCAATAGGACCCCAAGGAGGAAAAGCCAAAAAAGTAAAGGATTAGGAGGAAAAGAAAAGATTTCTACAACACTTATTCAGGGGCAAGCAGACGCCCCTTCTGACTAAGAAATAAGATCAGTATTAGATGCTAGCAATAGGATCTTTAGGTGAATATACTTAACCATTTGATTATCCCTCTGACTTGCAGTAGATTCCTTGAGTAAAGGCAAGACACTGGACCTAGACAAATAAGAAGTGAATGTTTTTAATGGTGCAATTCAGTAATACTGAATGTTTATTGAGTCCACACTTGGTAGAATTTTCTGATTTTAATCTTTTATCTCTACTTTTTATAGAAATTCTTAAATGGATCTGTTATGCTCAATTACTGTTCCCTCGTCTGCTCCCTTAGGGTCATTTATAATACAGAGCACCAAATAAAAAATGCAGTGCATTTTACTCAATCTCATCTAATTTTAGCTGATTTTCTTTGACAATCTATTTATCATAATTATTAGTGCTTGTCGAGGTTAATACAATCAAGAGTGAAATCTAGAAAGTTCTTTGTTTTATTTTCTGGTAAGTTGCTTCTTTCATACTAATGGACTAAGCAATAATCTGCATTCACTCGTGAAGGTAAAAAAAAAAGCCAGTGATTGGACGAAAAATAATTACTGTGTTTTGAGGACATTTTAAGAATTTGTAATTTTTTCTTTCTCCAATATGTCCTTAGTATTTATGAGAAGTTATTGGGAAATGATGGAAGACGGCACGGGGCTACTCTGTACCCCATGCTCCTCCATGTACGAATCTCTGTAATGGGAGAGTAATATGTCACAGCCCCTTTGTTCTACCACTCGGTAGGGACAACAGGGTACGGACTCCCTGTATTATTTAAAAGCAACATTGAGTCCATATTGATACACAAAAGATACATAGATACATAGCAAGGGTAAATACCGGGGGATGATGGATCACGGTACTGATCCTGCCGCACTCTACTTAACCCACTACCTACAATGACTAGATAGCCATCCGAATAGGAGCGATCCTGCACTCAAACCAAGGCCTATCACACAACCCTATCAATGGTTTATTGACAAGAATAATAAACATGACTATGTAATGATAGGCCCGTCAAACAATAAGATGTCCTAAACCCAGAACTTAGCTTTTTTTTGCTATATATACAACTTAGCTATATTGATAAACCAAAAAACGCTCATAGGCTTTAAACACATTTCTCTAGGACCGGGAGGACATAGATCATTAGAAAAGCTGACATGATTACTGTATCACAAGTCAAACCATGTGACACATAAAACAATGTGTAAATTCAATTAAGCATGAATGCTGTAGAGGTACAACCAAAAGCAATACAATTTGGATTTTGCGAATAAGGTGAATTGATGGCAATGTTTAAACCCAAAACGCGTGAGATATGCGTGTCGCAAGTGTGGAGGAAAGGAAGCCGTCTCAGGTAGCAGATCATACTAATTTAATCCATGGCGTTGCAGAGGACAGTTCGCTGCACCATACACCTGACTGTATGATATCAATCCATGGCGTTGCAGAGGACAGTTCGCTGCACCATACACCTGACTGTACCGGTATGATATCAATCCACGGCGTTGTATGTAGAAAGTTATGTAGGGTTCGGTAGGCTCAGCTCCCTGCTCCATTATCCTCCAGTATATACCTTTGCAATGTATATTTTGACTATCAACATAGAATAGATGTTGCTTTTAAATATTATTTATAAGTCACGTGTTACACTATCACAGACATATTTTCCTACCGTACGTAACCATGAAATTGCACTGTATATTGTGCTTACTATTCTCACTATGATGAATGGTTGACAAAATGGTAAATGCTTGTATTTGCAGGTGTAATCTGGTATAGAATAATTTCACCACACATGAATACATTATAATAACGCATGAACACATGGTGAATGCTGTTTAGTGTATTTATCAAAATGACGTTTTTGAAAAATGGCTAAAAATTTGAAGAAAAGGAACGAAAATAGTTATCGTGAACCCAGAGTTAAATGAGAAAATAAAACAACAATTGCCCTCTGTAAACATATTTTTTGGTCCATTTAATATGATTGTGTGTCCACAAAATACATATGAAATACAGCAAGAGCGGTGAAATACAACTTTTTATTTTGAATTACTACGTTTTGACTGGTTGCAATGAACAGTAAATGGGATATAATTTGCTCAATTGGTTTTTACAATTGCTGTATAGCTCATATTTGAACAAATACCCCCCTTTACTTCCTTTACTCACTAAACGTTCTTCTCTTTCTTTCCCTCAATATACTCTTCCTTCCACACATCTATCCTTTCTGCCCTTAATTCATCTTTGTCTATTCATCCTTCCTTCCCTCCATCCATCCATCCATCCATCCATCCATTCATCCATCCAATCTCCCTGTCCCTAATCCATCTTTAAATCAGTCTATTCATTCTTCCTTCCTTCCTTCCATCTTTCCTTCCTTCATCCATCCATCCATTCATCCATCCAACCTCCCTGTCCTTAATCCATCTTCATTCATTCTTCCTTCCTTCCTTCCTTCCTTCCTTCCTTCCTTCCTTCCTTCCTTCCTTCCTTCCATCCATCCATTCATTCATTCATCCTTCCAACCGCCCTGTCCTTAATCCATCTTTAAATCAGTCTATTTATCCTTCCTTTCTTCCTTCCTTTCATCATTCGCTCCAGGTTCATCCAACCTTATTTCCATTCATCCACCCATCCTTCCTTCCTTTACATCCCTCCCTCCTTCCCTCCTTCCCTCAATCCATCCTTTTATCAATGTATTCTTCCTTCCTTCTTCTCATCATTCCCTTCAGGTTTATCCTAACTTACTTCCATCCATCATTCCATCCATCCTTCCTGTCCTCAATTCATCCTTAAAGAGGCTCTGTCACCAGATTTTGCAACCCCTATCTGCTATTGCAGCAGATAGGCGCTGCAATGTAGATTACAGTAACGTTTTTATTTTTAAAAAACGAGCATTTTTGGCCAAGTTATGACCATTTTTGTATTTATGCAAATGAGGCTTGCAAAAGTCCAAGTGGGCGTGTTGAAAAGTAAAAGTACAACTGGGCGTGTATTATGTGCGTACATCGGGGCGTGTTTACTACTTTTACTAGCTGGGCGTTCTGATGAGAAGTATCATCCACTTCTCTTCAGAACGCCCAGCTTCTGGCAGTGCAGACACAGCCGTGTTCTCGAGAGATCACGCTGTGACGTCACTCACAGGTCCTGCATCGTGTCGGCCACATCGGCACCAGAGGCTACAGTTGATTCTGCAGCAGCATCAGCGTTTACAGGTAAGTAGCTACATCGATTTACCTGCAAACGCGATGCTGCTGCAGAATCATCTGTAGCCTCTGGTGCCGATGTGTCCTCACTCGTCTGACACGATGCAGGACCTGTGAGTGACGTCACGCTGTGTCTGCACTGCCAGAAGCTGGGCGTTCTGAAGAGAAGTGGATGATACTTCTCGTCAGAAAGCCCAGCTAGTAAAAGTAGTAAAAACGCCCCGATGTACGCACATAATACACGCCCAGTTGTACTTTTACTTTTCAACACGCCCAGTTGTACTTTTGCAAGCCTCATTTGCATAAATACAAAAATGGTCATAACTTGGCCAAAAATGCTCGTTTTTTAAAAATAAAAACGTTACTGTAATCTACATTGCAGCGCCGATCTGCTGCAATACGAGATAGGGGTTGCAAAATCTGGTGACAGAGCCTCTTTAAGCCAGTCTATTAATTAATTAATTAATTAATTAATCAATTAATTAATTCATTCATTCATGCTTGCTTTCCTCAAACTAACCTTCCATCCTTCTTTCTTTCTTTCTTTCTTTCTTTCTTTCTTTCTTTCTTTCTTTCTTTCTTTCTTTCTTTCTTTCTTTCTTTCTTTCTTTCTTTCTTTCTTTCTCTCTTTCTTTCTTTCTTTCTTTCTTTCTTTCTTTCTCTCTTTCTTTCTTTCTCTCTTTCTTTCTTTCTTTCTTTCTTTCTTTCTTTCTTTCTTTCTTTCTTTCTCTCTTTCTTTCTTTCTTTCTCTCTTTCTTTCTTTCTCTCTCTTTCTTTCTTTCTTTCTCTCTTTCTTTCTCTCTCTCTTTCTTTCTTTCTCTCTTTCTTTCTCTCTTTCTTTCTCTCTCTCTTTCTTTCTTTCTTTCTTTCTTTCTCTCTTTCTTTCTTTCTTTCTTTCTTTCTTTCTTTCTTTCTTTCTCTCTTTCTTTCTTTCTTTCTTTCTCTCTTTCTTTCTTTCTTTCTTTCTTTCTTTCTCTCTTTCTTTCTCTCTCTCTTTCTTTCTTTCTTTCTTTCTTTCTTTCTCTCTTTCTCTCTCTCTCTCTTTCTTTCTCTCTCTCTCTTTCTTTCTCTCTCTCTCTTTCTTTCTCCTTCTATCCTTTCGTCCTTCTGTTTTATTCCATTCTTCCCACATATGCAAGGAAAATAATAAAAGTACTCTTTATGAAATACAAGATCCATTCAAATGCAGGGCATGCCAGTTGGCACAATCTATTATTTACAACAGAGTTGCTCCTGACAGGTGACATAAAGTTACTTTTTAATGATATATAAATGATAAATGAATGAGAATTAATTCCTCAGCAACCTGTTACTCCAACAGAATTATTTTTATTTTGTCATAAATTGTTGCATAAAATAAATTGTCCACAAGGCGTCATGAAAATTAAAGATTAGGTGGGACATCTTTTAAAAAGTTCTAAGTCTAAACTTATTTTTAATATTTCTGATTTATAAGTCATCAGGAGGTAGAGACTAGTAGAAAGTTTTTTAGGAACTAAGCTACTTAATTGTTACAAAATTCCTCAGACACAAGGTCAATATAGTCCTCCTAGTTTGGGACCCCTTACGGCCAGATTATATCACTGAGGGAAGTCACTGATTAATCCAAATTGCTGGATTAGTGCAAATTTACGGGAAATTTCCATCCTTGAACACCATATTGATTTTTTAATCTAAAAAGGTCCTAAATTATGTGCTGATTAATTTAATACCATGTTTATAGCGGTCAGCACTCCATTTTTCTGATACAGAGCTCCAAATTCTCTTCATAGACAAAGAGTTAAAGGGAAGGTGTCATGAATTATTTTTTTTGTTTTATCATATTGCTTTTAGTATGATAAAAAAAAATGTTTATTTATTTGTGTTCTCATGTTCTACTTTTAACTTTTTTTTAATTTTTACTTCTCTATGGGGGCTGCCATTATTTTTCATCTCTGTATTTGTCGATTAACGACGCATACAGAAATGGAATATGGCACATACATCCCCATAGAGAATGCGAACGGGAGCCGTTCCATTCACTGCAGCGTACGCCGTCTGTGTGTGAATGGCGCATGCGCCGCTCGCACACAGACCAAAACGAAGCTCGTTAGCAGAGCGAAATCCGGCGCCATTTTCATGTGGACCGGAAGCCGCTGCTGGACAGTAAGATGACGACTTCCGGCCGCGGCTTCGGGCCATATGTTCAAGGAAGCGAAGGCACAAGGAATAGGAGCGGAGGCGGCAACAACGGCAGGAGCAGGTAATTTATCTTTGTGTATGTGATGTGTGTATTATGTTCATGTGTGTTGGTGTTATACTGTCTGCTTAGCACTGTATTTAATCCTCCTACACTGTGCAGTCGCTCAGAAAATGGCAGCACACAGTGTAGGTGGTTTGAACATTTAACCCCCTCCTTCTCCTGCCACTAGCCAGAATAAGGGAGGGGGGATTGTGTGAGGACACTAGAGTGAGTGTGTCTACCCCAAATTTGCAGCATAAAGCAATGAGGTTGCTTTACCACATTGACCATGCTGCAATTTTTGGAACTGCTCCCTCTACTGACCAGCACATGGAAATGTTATAAATTAGAATCTAATTTATAATATTTCCTGACTTGTGAAAAAATTAAAAAAATTAAAACAATGTGTAATCACTTAAATAATAATTGTTTAACTAAAAAAAAAAAAATTCTAGCGACACATTCCCTTTAAATGCTAAAATTGTTACTGCCTGCTGTAAAGGATCTGCCAGACACAGCTTCTGTGTCGACGCCCGTGGGTAATCAGTCCGCACCTGCGCCTAAGTCTGAGAGAGTGACACGATCTTCTACCAGTCAGGCTGGGAGGCTGAGGAGTGGGAGAGCCTGTCACAGCCTGGCCAGACGGAGCTAGCTCCCGCCCTCTGCCTATTTATACCTGCATTTCCTGCTGGCCTGTGATTATGTAATGACGGGGTAGGGAGACAGACAGGTGAGCCCTAATCTACCCGCCACTCAGTCCCTGCCTACTTGCAACGGCTCGTCCTAGGCAACGGCGTACAACTGGGCGACGGTCCCTACGCTCAATAAGTGCTCGACAGACAAACAGACAAGGGTACACAGAAACTAAGGGAAGAGGGGCAGTTGCCCACGGCAACACAGTGAGCAACAATGGTAGTGAACGAGCCGAGTCAAACCAGGAGAGTACGAGGTACCAAACGCAGAGCAGGAGCGTAATGAACGAGCCGAGTCAAACCAGGAGTGCACGAGGTACAAATCACAGAGCAGGAGTGTAGTCAGTAAAGCCAGGGTCAAAAATGAAGCAAGGTCAATGATCATAGCAGGAGCAGCAGAGCCAGGAAACAGAAAAGAATCACAGGCAAAGGAGGAGCAGGAAATGCAGGTATAAATAGACAGAGGGCGGGAACTAGCTCTGTCTGGCCAGGCTGTGATAGGCTCTCCCAGCCTCCCAGCCTGACTGGTAGAAGATCGTGTCACTCTCTCAGACTTAGGAGCAGGTGCGGACTGATTACCCACTGGCGTCGACACAGAAGCTGTGTCTGGCAGATCCTTTACACCTGCAGTCACCACTAGGGGGAGCTTACTGCATATATATATACATTGAACTCAATACTAACACAGTATGCCATTAGCTTCAGAGCTCCTCCTATTGGTTGCTGCAGGCAGGCAGAATTATTTCATTCATTTATGTCTGTGCATTGGATTTGGAGCTCTGTAACAGAAAAAAATGGAGCTCTGATCGCTATAAAGATATCATGAAATTAAAAGGAACCTGTCAGGTTCTTTTACCACCCTAACATGCCCCTGTATGTAATTTCAGGTACATCAAAATTGTCAAAATAATATTTTAAAATGGCACGCACTGTATGTTAATTACCAGTGAAGTGTCATAAAGGCATTGACAATATCAGGAAGAGTCAGACAGTCTGGTCACCAACCCAGCCCCTACAGACTTGAATGACTTCCCCCTGGCTAATTTATGTCACCACCAGCTAGCGGCCAGGGATCTCAATCAAGCCTGGAGTGATGGGGTTAAAGACTGGACTGCTATCGCTAATGGCCCTTTTTTTTTAAAATCTATTAGCCTAATTACTGTCTGCAACATCCTGTGAACATAGGGGGGCGTGGCAGTATGGAAATAGCTGAGATGCTTTGGAGGAAGGGGGGATGTAAGCTGTCTCCTCAGATGCAGCAGGGGATCATGGGTATGGTGGGTTACAAGACAGGAAACAGCCAGGACCAGAAGCAAAGGATGTAAACAGACAGCAAGGGATGTAAACAAACAGAAACAGCAGCAGTGACAATGGAGATCAAACAGAAACTGGTTAGAAGTTTAATAGGGGGTATTAGGGAAGGCAAACCAAGCCTGGGGACACTTTTTAGAATTTGTTTTTTCCTGGATAACCCCTTTAAGCCGTGTCCTTGGCATGGCTTAACAGAAGCCTGTAAAAAGACAATACACTGCAATACATTAGTATTGCAGTGTATTGTACCAGCGATCGCTGGTGCAAGTCCACTGGAGGGACTAATAAAATGCGTAAAAAAAAAAAGTTAAATAAAGTTTTTAGTATTGTAAAAAAAAAGCTAAAGTTAAAAAAAATTAACTTTTCCCATTTTTCCTCTGAAGTAATATAAAAAAAAAAAAAAAAAACTACAAAATTCGTATCAATGCATCCGTAAAAGGCTGAACTATTACACTATAGCATTATTTAATGCGCACGGTAAATGCCGTAAAAATTAAAAAATAGAAAACACCAGAATCGCTATTTTTTTGGGTAAAAAGTGATCAAAAAGTCACATGTAGCCCAAAATGGTACCAATAGAAGCTACAGCTCGCCCTGCAAAAAATAAATCCCATACCGCTCAATCGATGGAAAAATAAAAAAGTTCTGGCTCTCAGAATATGGGGACAAAACACACATTTTATTTTTAACTATTAGTTTCTTCCTATTAAAAGTAGTAAAACATAAAAAAAACTATATCATTTTGGTATCGCCGTAATCGTATTGACTGGTAGAATAACATGAACATTCCGTTTTTACCGTACAGTGAAAGCCGTGAAAACAAAATCCCTCAAATATTGAGGAATCATAGTTTTTTTTCCTATTCCATCCCACAAAGAATTTCCCAATACATTATATGTACAACAATGGGAACCGTTAAAAACGACACCTCGTCCCGCCAGAAAACAAGCCCTCATTTGGCTATAATGACAGAAAAATAAAAAAAAAGTTATGGCTTTTTAGAGGTGGGGAGGAAAAAACGAAAACGGAAATCCAAAAAATGGCTGGGTGCAGAATGGGTTAAAGCACCATGTAAGCGGTAACCAGGTTAGTGACAAATTGAGCGTTGCTACGTCTGTATTTTCTCCACCCGTTTGTCTACATATATACTTGCTGTCGATAGGTCCTGTATTCTGTAAATCAGTGTAAAGTCCGAGGGTTATCAGAGGTATAGTGCAGGTATTGAGCGCTTAGATCTGAGCACCAATGCGGCTTTAGAATAACAAATGTTCTCTTTAACCGGCTATCTTCATGTTTATGTGCCAAACGCTTTATGAGGTGTGAAAATTGAAATCTCAATTGCATTTTCTCCAGTACGCTATAATCTTTAACGCGGTATCTCTCAGTAAAGGAAAATAATATTCTTCCCAGCGCGTTCTTTGCATTGTGCTAGTTTAACTTGTTAAGATAATTGTCTTGCAGTGATTGATTGAGACACGTCAGGGATAATAAGGTTTTTAGAGACACGAGAAGCGGATAATGTCATTTTGGAAGGATTTTTGCCTTCTCTGTATCGACTTTATGAGTTAATTTCGATGATTTTATTTGAATTTTGTTCTGTAAAATTCTGTAAACATTTTTGTGACAAATGAAAAAAAAAAAATCTGTTACACTGTTCCATTTCCCTGGGAGTTAAGTTTAATTTAGTCAATGTAATTATTACTAATGTTTAAAGGGGTTTTCTAGTTTTATGTAAATAAAGCCTAATCGCTGTGTAATGAAAAGTTCTACAACTTTCTAATAGACACTGTGTTTCAATTCTTCACCATTTCCAACAACTCTGCTTGCTGTTAGTGAATACTTTTTTTTTTTTTTACATCCAGTTACAGAAATCCGTACAGACATACTAAGACATACTAATTCTACCTGCTGAGAACTTGTTACAATTGTATCTAATCTAGACAATCCGTGTGTGCTACAATGTATCAGTGGAGGTAAATGTAGGTAGAAACTCTGGAGACCAGGCTGTTACGCTCGCAGAGAATCTTCTAGATTGGATACAAATGTAGTAAACTCTCAGCGGTGAATAGTATAAGGTCCGTACAGGTTTTCAGCCTCTGGAAGGATGCTGTAAAAATGTCTAAAAAATCTCTTAACTAGAGGTCCTGTCTGATACAATTATATACAGATTTTATTTATTTGGATAGAATTAGAAAACCATATATACTTTAAGAGGATTCCATGTAAGGCCTCATACACACGACCATAAGGGATTATGTTGTCCGCAAATACAGATCGACAACTACAGATAGACATCCGTAGCCATCCACAATTGCGGAAGAGCCCATAGACTTCTACAGGCGAGTCCGTGCCGCAAATGTAGACAACAATAGGACATGTCATATAATTTGCGGATCATTTATAAGGCATGGACACACATCTGTAAATATCCGTGGCCAATAGAAATGAATGGGTCCACAATTTCATCCATAATTACAGATAAAAATTACGGTTGCGTCAATGAGGCCTTAGGGTGTATTCACACGTTGCGGATTTGCAGCAATTTTTGCCACAGGTGCCGAAATCTGCACTGCAATAATGCACGTGTTTTTACGGCGATTTTCCGCTGTTTGCAGTTAGCACAGAAGCTGCAGCAAATTGTGGTAAAAAAGTATGCAGTATGGTTTTTGGCTAGGCGGCAAAACCGCACAGTGTGACTGCACTTATTATTACCAATTTTAATTAACAAGGTTGTCCCATTAGAACAATTAGCTGATCAACTGAGTAAGACTTTCTGAAAAAAAAATCTGACCATTTCCTCTAATTCTGGACACCCCCTCTGAATTCAGGTGCTTTTAATTTTTGAGGCTATTAAATGCAGCTCAGGTAAAGAAATTCATATCTGGGAAATGTTTATAGCAGACACTTAATAAGTGGTGTTAGATTGGATCATTGTGTATTTCTGTAACTTACAATAACGGTGGGTGAAATGAGTAAGAGAATTGTAATTGCCAATTTCAAGCAGCTAAAAATTTCATTTATAACTAAATAAAAGTAGACAGCTCTTTAAATTGGAAAGTTCATTGAAAAATATTGTTTTGTGGCCACATTCAATATAAGAACTCACTGGACTCAGTGAAAGTGTGAAAATGTTCATCCTCCAGATAGATATAAGGCATTTACTCCTAGTCAAGGCATGGATTGATGGAGGTAGATAATATGCCTCAAACGAATACAGTTAATAAATCCACCAGGACCCCCACCATAGCCCCTTCCATGTTTACATTGACTTGCTTTCTACGAGCAGCCGTGCCTGGTACTACAGATGGCACATGATCGGCAGCGATCCCGGAGATCGGACCCCGACTTGTCAAGTATTAATGACTTATCCTAATGATAGATAATCAATATTATAGCCTAACCGAAAAGGCAGCATGAATCAATATGGCCCAAACATATAAAGTACAAAAAAGTAAAAGTATTATAATCTATATGGACCGATTCAAGGGTGTATACCCAAAAGCATCAAGACTAAATATATATATAACCTATAAGAAATAGATGCTCACAAAACTCAAAAGATAATGAAAATAGAAAAATATTTTTATTGAAACACATAAGAAACAATAGACAATAGATTAAAATCAGGAATCCATAAACCACAGTTAAAAATGGGACAAAAGACTGTGTAACTACTGAATGGATACAGAGCACTAGTTTGTACCTATAGCAGACCTTCAAAAAAGTGCAAGTGCAAATACAGCCCTAAAGAGGGCATACAGGTAATATAATGACCCTATATAAGTGCAGCAAAGTGCTGTATAAACATAATGAGTATATATACTACTATTAGTAAGCCATGCAAAACTTTTGACTTAGGTTTAAGCAAGTATATGGTCAAATATATGAGCTGTAAAGAATGAAGGAAAAGAACAATTGTCTGCAAAGTTAACGCAACATATCAAGCAGGATATATCATACCCATGATAGATACGGCAAGGCACGCAGTCAGATTCCACCCCAACGCGCGTTTCGGCGCAAATGCCGACAACAGACAAGTGCAATTTAAATGAAACCGGACCAATTGCGAGAAAAGTCTATAATAATTAATTAGCTTCACTGTGTACTTACCGGCCGCTGTATCCCGGAAAGTGAAGTGACCATACCACCGGAAATCGTCAGTTGCGTGGAGCCGAGACCGTAAACGCGTCACCAAGTCAGCAGACTCGGTCACGTGAGACCAGTAATCGGCGCGTCGCGAGTTACGAAGACGGGGGCCGGTCACCACGCACCAATGACAGAGCGGCACAGTAAGCAGAAAGCAAGATCGCTGGAACAGGCAAGTGGATCCCATCGAAAACAAAACCCAAACATTATATCTCATTAGTAACCAGTATACTGCAGGAATATCGAAGATACAAGCTGCATCATGCATTTGCTTCAAACTGTACATCCCAAGGGCTTAAACGAAACTACTGGGTTCTCTGCTTATTGTCAGCTTATTTTAGTGGTGTTGAATGTGAATATCTACACAGATTTTTACACTGTTTGTATATTTTTTATTTGTTGTTATGATTTTAATAGTCTAGACATAATTAAGCAGTTTACGTTGTGTAAAAGTGACGTATATATCCTACTTTTGTAATTATCTCATTGGTTAATGGTTTTTAACTGAAAGCAGGAAGTTGTAAATAAACCTAAAACTCATGATTTTGAGGAATCTGCACGATACACCTTACAGTATGTGTGTGTGGGGGTTATTCTCCGGCTGTATATTGAAATATATATACTTGGAAATTGATCTACCTGTGAGAGCAACTCTAACAAAGACAACTGTTTGAAAGCGTTATTTGGCTGATCTATGAGGGTTATAATTAGGAACTGTTGATAGCGGGGACATGAACAGAAAGTTCTGTGCAGGGCATCATCTAACGTAAGGGCGATCATGAGAGATATAAAGATTGATAGATAAATATATTGATAGATAGATAGATAGATAGATAGATAGATAGATAGATAGATAGATAGATAGATAGATAGATAGATAGATAGATAGATAGATAGATAGGAGATAGATAGATAGATATGAGATAGATAGATAGATAGATAGATAGATAGATAGATAGATAGATAGATAGATAGATAGATAGATAGATAGATAGATAGATAGATAGATAGATAGATAGATAGATAGATAGATAGATAGATATGAGATAGATAGATATGAGATAGATAGATAGATAGATAGATAGATAGATAGATAGATAGATAGATAGATAGATAGATAGATAGATAGATAGATAGATAGATAGATATGAGATAGATAGATAGATAGATAGATAGATAGATAGATAGATAGATAGATAGATAGATAGATAGATAGATAGATAGATAGATATGAGATAGATAGATAGATAGATAGATAGATAGATAGATAGATAGATATGAGATAGATAGATAGATAGATAGATATGAGATAGATAAATAGATAGATAGATAGATAGATAGATAGATAGATAGATAGATAGATAGATAGATAGATAGATAGATAGATAGATAGATATGAGATAGATAGATAGATATGAGATAGATAGATAGATAGATAGATAGATAGATAGATAGATAGATAGATAGATAGATAGATAGATAGATAGATAGATAGATAGATAGATAGATATGAGATAGATAGATAGATATGAGATAGATAGATAGATAGATAGATAGATAGATAGATAGATAGATAGATAGATAGATATGAGATAGATAGATAGATATGAGATAGATAGATAGATAGATAGATAGATAGATAGATAGATAGATAGATAGATAGATAGATAGATAGATAGATAGATAGATAGATAGATAGATAGATAGATAGATATGAGATAGATAGATAGATAGATAGATAGATAGATAGATAGATAGATAGATAGATAGATAGATAGATAGATAGATAGATAGATATGAGATAGATAGATAGATAGATAGATAGATAGATAGATATGAGATAGATAGATATGAGATAGATAGATAGATAGATAGAAGAGAAAAGCAGCACTTCGTGACTGTATAGGTTGGTGCTATGCAAACCTGACCTTAACCCGTTAGTGACCGGCCCATATTCTTTTTACGTCGGTCACTAACAGGCCTTATTCCGATGCCATGGATTTTTTACGTCGTGGCATCAGAATAAGTAAACAGAGCAGGAAGCCGTCAAATCTCCCTGCTCTCTGCTGCTAGAGGCAGCTGAGGGCTGGGGGCGTCCCTGCTCTGCCGGGTGAGATCGATATTAGTATCGATCTCACCCGTTTAACCCTCAGATGCGGTGCCCAATAGCGAGCACCGCATCTGAGTGGTTTTGGAGAGAGGGAAGGAGCTCCTCTCATCCCACCAACACCCGGCGATACGATCGCCGAGTGTCTGTGTCTCCCATGGCAGCCGGGGGCCTAATAAAGGTTTTAAACGGACAGGCAGTAATACATTGCAATACAAAAGTATTGCAGTGTATTATAATAGCAATCGGAGGATCGCATATTAAAGTCCCCTAGTGGGACTAGTAAAAAAGTTTAAAAAAAAGTTTAATAAAGTTAAGAAAAAAAAAATGAAAAACACACTTTTTTCCCCTTAGTATTAAAAACCAAAATAAAGTTAAAAAGTTACACATATTTGGTATCGCCGCGTCCGTAACCGCCCCGACTATAAAGCTATTACATTACTTAACCTGCACGGTGAACGCCGTAAAAAATTAAATAAAAAACTACGGAAAAATTGCTGTTTTATGTGAATCCTGATTTTAAAAAAATGTGATTAAAAAGTGATCAAAAAGTTGCATCTACTCCAAAATGGTACCAATAAAAACTACAAGTCGTCCCGCAAAAAAAAGCCCTCACACAACCGACTCGGCGGAAAAATAAAAACGTTACGGCTCTTCAAATATGGAGACACTGTGTAAAAGTAGTAAAACATACAAAAACGATACAAAATTTGGTATCGTTGCAATCGTAACAACACGCTGAATAAACTTATTGTGTTATTTATACCACACGGTAAACGGCGTAGATTTAGGACGGAAAAAAGAGTGGCGCAATTTCAGATTTCTTTCTATCCCCCCCCCCCCAAAAAAAGTTAATAAAAGTTAATAAATAAATAATATGCACCTAAAAATGGTGCTATTAAATAATACAACTTGTCCCACAGAAAACAAGACCTTATACAGCTATGTCGACGCAAAAATAAAAAAGTTATAGCTCTTGGAATGCGACGATGGAAAAACTTAAAAAAAAGCCTGGTCATTAAGGTCTAAAATAGGCTGGTCATTAAGGGGTTAATCCAAAACAGTCCTATAGACGTGAAGAAATGATCGCAGCACTCCAATAGGTTGATGTCAAACAAAAATGAGGTTTATTGTTCCATGTTTCAAAGGATAAGCTACGTTTCAGTCCTCTCACAGGAGCTTTTTCAAGCTGAGATAGATAGATAAATAGATAGATAGATGGATGGATGGATGGATGGATGGATGGATGGATGGATGGATGGATGGATGGATGGATGGATGGATGGATGGATGGATGGATGGATGGATGGATGGATGGATAGATAGATAGATAGATAGATAGATAGATAGATAGATAGATAGATAGATAGATAGATAGATAGAATCTTTGATACAATACATTCTAGACTACAGGTAATATATCACCTCTAACATTTAAAGGCATATTTTATAATCTATTACACCAGTGTTTTTTGGAGCAATGCTATATGATTTATTTCTCTTTAACAATACCTAATCTATAATTTAAGAGGAGATTGGAAGCTGCTCTCACTGCATTTAGATCTTGTTTATTGGAAGTAGCTCTTGAAACTAAGCTTCGGTGTGCTTTTCTCCTCTTGAGTGATGTTAAAATATAAATTAGGGAAACATTATTGTTTGGTTTATGTAATGTATTATATTTAGTCACAATAAGACACCAGAAGAATTTGCTGATAGCAAATATATTGTTAGCTGTAATTTAAGAAGACTGTGTTCATTTATAATCTATCTATCATCTATCTATCTATCTATCTATCTATCTATCTATCTATCTATCTATCTATCTATCATCTATCTATCTATCTATCTATCTATCTATCTATCTATCTATCTATCTATCTATCTATCTATCTATCTATCTATCTATCTATCTATCTATCTATCTATCTCATATCTATCTATCTATCTATCTATCTATCTATCTATCTATCTATCTATCTATCTATCTATCTATCTATCTATCTATCTTCTATCTATCTATCTATCTATCTATCTATCTATCTATCTATCTATCTATCTATCTATCTATCTATCTATCTATCTATCTATCTATCTATCTATCTATCTATCTATCTATCTATCTACAGTATATATTAAAATACCAGAATCGCTGGTTTTTAGTCATCTCATCTTCCACAAAAATCAAATAAGAAAGTGATCAAAAAGTCTCATGTACCCCAAAATGTTACCAATAGAAATTAAGTCCTGGCTCTCCGAATATGGCGACACCCAACAAATTTTATTTTTAACAATTAACATAAAAAACATATAAATTTGGTATCGCCGTAATTGAATTGACTCGCAGAACAAACTTAACATGTCATTTATACCGCCCGATGAACGTCGTATAAACGAAACCCAAAAAACAATGTAAAAATTGCACTTTTTTAACAATTTCACCCTACAAAGGAATTTTTCCCAAATTCTCAAAACATAATATGGTACAATAAATAATTGGCGGGAAAAACGACAACTCATCCCACAAAAAAAGAAGCCCTCTTACGGCTATATTGATGGAAACATAACATTTTTTTATGGCTTTTGGAAGGTAAGAAGGAAAAAACTAAAGTGAAAATCCAAAAATTAGCTGCGGCAAGAAGTGGTTAATTAATTCATATGCAGTGAGCTCCCCCTTGTTGTGGCAGAAATAATTTTATCATTTAACTTGCTTCTCAAGAAATGTTCAGTAGGGTGTGAGGGGCGACCGGGTTTAAAGAGGCTCTGTCACCACATTATAAGTGCCCTATCTCCTATATAGTGATTTTAACTTTATGCTAATTAGTTTCTTAATGGACAACTGGGCGTGTTTTACTTTTTGACCAAGTGGGCGTTGTACAGAGGAGTGTATGACGCTGACCAATCAGCGTCATGCACTTCTCTCCATTCATTTAGTCAGCGCAAAGGGATCCTTTTAGATCACTACTGTCACGATGCGGGGTGTGGACCCACTGGGCCGTACCGCGTAGCGGGATGGCAGCTGGCCAAACAGGTAAGTACAGAGTTCAATAGTTCAGCAAGGGTACCTGAGGCAATCGTAGGCAGTAGCGAGGCAGGCACGTCCAGGACCAGGCGGCGAGAAGTCGTCAAGTGAGGCGTAGCAGATCAAGTGTAGAGTGTAGCACAGTACGGCAATAGCACAGCACGGCAATAGCACAGCACGGCAATAGCACTAGGTAGCACGGAAACAGGATACGGGATACAGGATACAGGAGCAAGGTACACTGGGAAACTGGAAGACACTAGGAGACCAAAAGCACGACAAACAATGGGTAACGAACAATGCTCTGGCAAAGAGCAAGAGGGCAGAGCCCTTATTATAGATTGCAGAGTTCCTGCAAAAATGCGCGCACTGGCCCTTTAAGGCCGTGCACACGCGTGGGCGCGCACGCCCACCTGAGAAACTCGGAATCCGGAAGTGAGAGCTGGCGCCTGACAGGAGGACGACGCTGCAACGAGGTAAGATGTCGATGTTAATGACCGAACGACGGACCGTGGCCATAGACGTTACAGTATCCCCCCTTTTACGCCACCTCTTCTTGGGACCAGAGCGGGAGAGAAACTTCATCACGAGGACAGGAGCATCGATGTTCTCCTCTGGCTCCCAAGACCTCTTTTCTGGACCGAAGCCCCTCCAATCCACTAAATAAAAAGTCCTTCCTCCCACCTTCTTGGTGGCCAGAATCTCCTTTACTGCGAAAGTCCCCAATGAGCCGCCAGGGGCCACTGTGGAGCTAGGAGTCCTGGAGTAGCAGTTCAGGACCACGGGTTTCAGCAGGGAGACGTGAAAGGAGTTAGGAATCCTGAGGGTAGGAGGGAGCCGCAGCTTGTAGGATACCGGGTTGATCTGTAGCAGTATTTCGAAGGGATCAAGGAACCTAGGAGCAAATTTGCACGACGGCGTCTTCAGCCGGATATTCCTAGAAGACAGCCAGACTTAAGTCCCTGGAAGGAACTGTGGAGGCGCCCGTCTTCTTGTATCTGCCTTTCTCTTCATGCGGTCCACAGCCAACAGGATAGAAGATCGGGTCTGTTGCCATATCTGTAGAAAGTCCCTGAAGGTTGAATCGGCTGCAGGCACCTGGGACATCGTAGAAACAGGAAGAGTTATCCGAGGATGTTGGCCGTAGGCGATGAAGAATGGACTGGAAGTGGTCGACTCACTGGTGTGGTTGTTATAAGAGAACTCTGCCCCCGGGAGCAACTGCACCCAATGATCATGGCGCCTGGAAACAAAGTGACGTAGATAGTTCTCCATAATCTGGTTAACTCTCTCGACTTGCCCATTGGACTGGGGATGATAGGCCTAAGAGAAGTCCAATTTTACACCGAGGAGGCCGCAGAGTGCTCTCCAAAACTTAGAGGTGAACTGGACACCTCGGTCCGAGACAATATGCAGGGGAAAGCCGTGCAGACGGAAGATGTGTTGTATGAAAAGGCTGGCCAATCGCGTAGCAGACAGCAGGGCGGTCAAGGGAATAAAGTGAGCCATTTTGGAAAATCGATCCACCTCCACTCAGATCACACTGCAACTCGCAGAAGAAGGAAGATCCGTGACAAAGTCCATAGTGACATGTTGCCATGGGGCAACGGGCACAGGCAGTGGTTGGAGCAGGCCAGCAGGTCTGGAGTGAGCAACTTTATTTGCTGCGCATACTGTGCAAGAGGAGACAAAGTCCATAACATCTTTGGGTAGCGTGGGCCACCAGAACTGATGGGTGATTAGATCTTGGGTCTTACGAGCACCCGCGTGACCTGCCAGCTTAGAACTGTGACCCCAGCGAAGAATTCTTCCTCGGTAAGCCAGACTTACAAATGTCCTACCCGGAGGAATGTCTCTAACTTGCAGGGGATTCACAGAGAAGATGCAGGATGGGTCATTAATATTCTGTGGAGATTCCATGGCGTCTTCGGTTTCAGAAGATCTAGACAAGGCATCGGCCCTCACATTCTTGTCGGCGGGTCGGTAGTGGAGTTCGAACCGGAAACGAGCAAAGAACAACGACCACCTGGCTTGACGAGGATTCAACCGCTGGACCGTCTGTAGGTAGGTCAAATTCTTGTTATCCGTGAAGATCAGGATAGGATGAACCGCGCCCTCCAGTAGATGTCTCCACTCCTGCAGAGCCAGCTTGATGGCCAGTAACTCCCGGTCCCCAATCGAGTAGTTGCGTTCTGCGGAAGAAAACAGCTTGGAAAAGGAGCCACATACCACAGCCTTGCATTTCGATCTTTTCTGGAACAACAGTGCACCAGCACCCACCGAGGAAGCGTCCACCTCTAACGAAAACTGTAGGGATACATCCGGATGGTGCAGAATGGAGGCAGACGTGAAGGCTTTCTTTAAGGATTCAAATGCGGCTTCAGCCTCCGACGTCCACATCTTGGCATTCATACCCTTCTTAGTGAGGGTGGAGATAGGATCAGTCAAAGATGAGAAGTTGGGGATGAACAGTCGGTAGAAGTTGGCGAATCCTAGAAAGCGTTGTATGGCCCTTAAGCCTTGGGGGCGTGGCCACTCCAGGACAGCCTTTACCTTTTGGGGATCCATCTTGAGGCTCTGATCTGAGATAATATAGCCCAGGAAGGATAGAGACTTCTTCTCAAAAACACACTTCTCCAACTTGGCGTAAAGGCGATTCTCTCTTAGACGGAGCAACACCTGGTGGACATGACTCTGATGAGTTACTGGATCTGGGGAAAAAAATCAAAATGTCATCGAGATACACGACAACACAAACATAAAGAAGATCACGAAAAATGTAATTGACAAATTCTTTAAATACTGCGGGGGCATTACACAGGTCGAAGGGCATAACTAGGTATTCGTAGTGCCCATCACGAGTATTAAAGGCAGTCTTCCAATCGTCACCTCGATAAATCCGAATCAGATTGTAGGCAGGGGGCAGGTCCAGTCTAGAAATTTTTTTCGCCCCCCGTATGCGATCAAACAGTTCAGAAATCAAAGGCAAGGGGTACCTGATCTTCACCGTGATCTGGTTTAGGCCTCGGTAGTCAATGCAATGTCGTAACGATCCCTCTTTCTTTTTAACAAAGAAGAACCCCGCTCCGGCCGGGGATGAGGATTTACGAATGAAACCCCTCTCCAGGTTCTCCTTAATGTAGGCCGACATGGACTGGGTCTCTGGCAGGGAGAGAGGGTACACTCTACCACGAGGAGGAAACGATTTAGGAACCAGGTCGATCGGACAGTCATATGCCCGGTGTGGCGGCAAGGTCTGAGCCTCCTTTTTATCGAAGACATCACAGAACATGGAGAAACAGGAAGGCAACCCTGTCAAAGACTGAAGAGGAGCAGGTTGTGGCGACTGGATATGACCCAGACAGCGGTCAAGACACTTCGGGCCCCACTGGAGGACCTGGACGGGGGTGTGCAGACGAAGCCAAGGCAAACCCAGCAGCACGAACAGGGAGATGAGATCAGCATGAAGGGCTCCCACTTGGAGTCTCAATGGCTTGGTTATGGACACAACTGGGTCCGGCAATGGCAGTCCATCCACGAGGCAACGATCAGCGGCCTTTCAAGCGGAATAGTAGGCAACTGTAGGAGATCCACAAGGTCCTGGCAGATGAAGTTGGCTGCAGAGCCGGAGTCCAGATGAGCGGAGACCTGATGGGACCTCTCGCCAGCAATGATGGTTATGGGAATGAATTGGAAGAGAGTTCTTGATTCAATGGGTTGACTCCCAGGGTTGTCACTCCAACCAAACCTAGGCGCTGGGGTTTTTTGGCTTGTGAGGACATAGACGCACGACATGGCCAGTGAGGCCGCAATATAAGCAAAGTCCAGAGGTGCGCCTGCGCTGTTTCTCCTGGATCGATAATTTTAGTCGGTCTACTTGCATCAGGACCTCGGGCAAAGCAATAGAAGCAGGCAAGCGGGGTTGCTGAAAGTTGGGCGCCAGTCTAGGGCGCCGACGCTCCTGACAAACCTCGTGAGATCTTTCCCTCAGCCTTATGTCTACCCTAGTGGCAAGCAGAATCACGTCGTCCAAGGTGGAAGGCAGGTCTTGAGCAGCCAGTTCATTGCGCCCACCGGAGACACTCGGAATCCGGAAGTGAGTGCCGGCGCCTGACAGGAGGACGACGCTGCAACGAGGTAAGTTGTCCATGGCCACGGCCGTCGAGGTTAATAACCGAACGACGGACCGTGGCCATAGACGTTACAAATATGTGCTGTCTTATACTAACACATTAACGTTGCTGAAGTGTTTAGACCAGGAATAGACATTCCTTCCAGCCAGGACGAGATGTCTATTCACATTCCCGACACTTCGGTAATGTTTCTGCGTAGTTACAGCAGAGCAAGCGGTAAGATGTCCATGGCCACGGCCGTCGAGGTTAATGACCAAACGACGGACCTGGCCATAGACGTTACAACTATGTGCTGTCTTATACTAACACATTAACGTTACTGAAGTGTTTAGACCGTGAATAGACATTCCTTCCAGCCAGGACGAGATGTCTATTCACAATCCCGACACTTCGGTAAAGTTTCTGTGTAGTTACAGCAGAGCAAACGTAATCTCGCGAGATCACGCTGTAAATGACAGGTTACAGCGATATTACACTTGCTCTGCTGTAACTACCACAGAAACGTGTCAGAATTGTGAATAGACATCCCGTGGAATGTCTATTCACTGTCTAAACACTTCAGTATCATTAATGTGTTAGTATAAGACAGCACATAAGGATCTAAAAAGATCCCTATGCGCTGACTAAATGAATGGAGAGAAGTGCATGACTCTGATTGGTCATACACTCCCCTGTACAACACCCACTTGGTCAATAGTAAAACACGCCCAGTTGGGCATTAAGAAACTAATTAGCATAAGGCTAAAATCACTAATAACGTGGTGAAAATAGATAGTTTTTTTTTAAATAAAGAGCACTGCTGTCACCTACATTATAGCGCCAATCTCATTATGTAGGAGATAGGGCACTTATAATGTGGGGACAGAGCCTCTTTAAGACAACTGGTGTAACAGTAAATCTCCCTAGTTTTGAAGTTGTTCTTCAAGGTGTATTCCCGTCATTCTCCCCTACGACCTATTAAAACTATAACACGCTTGGGTTCCACTTTCAAAGAGTTTTCTTCAGGTTACAGTAAGTATGTTAGACAGAGACATGCTGCTCACACTGAGCACTAGATGTAGTCGCTGGCCTGAAGCATCCCATCTGCAACGCAGTAACCCCTGAGAGTATTCCCGCAATCTGCCACTCCTATCACCCGTTGTAACACTCCATGCGTATGAGTGCCATGATCAGGCTGGGTGCACATTTCCTTAAGTGCAGGTACTTTGCTGTCATGCTGACACTGTAACTTTTATAATAGGTTCTTAATATGTCTAATGGGTACTTAAATAGCTTCAGCTTTCATCCCTCCAGTGTAAAAGATGAAAATCTTGTAAGAGCCTAGCTCCCAAGCAAATGTAAATGCAGATCTCTCAGTACTGACATTTCAAAAGAGTGCGGTCCCACCAGCGGAGAATCATTCCTTTTTATCGGCTTCGCTGTCACTCATGTTGATTAAGTCTGATAAACACTGCAATTCTCCCGGGGCAGAGAAAAGGACACAAAAGAGCCATGTAACTAACATAAAAGCGGGCACATTTCTTCTGAAGGAATAAAACTTGATCGTTTGTCTACTTTTGAAAACAAAAATATTCCTTTATTGAATAGAAAAAAAGACCTCCGACTTCAAGACGGCGGGCTCAGCCATTTATTCAGACCCTTTCCTTATCTGCTTTCAAAACACAGAACGCATTTCATATGAAGTCACTGTTTATCTTCAAAATACCCTAGTGCCATAAATATTTTTTAATTAAGGCAGTTTCAGTGAAGTAGGTGACTGCAGTCTATGTGATACTGTCTGGCGATGCTCAGAAGGATATCTGGAAATTTCACGGTTCATAAGAATGTTTTTGGAAATGTTTGTAAACCCTCTTTGCCTCTACAGAAACATATGGGGACTGATGCTTGTCGCACTGGAGGTCAGGGTTTAAAACGGACTCGGGGCAACATCTGCATGGAGGTTTTGTGTTCTCCCTGGTTCTAGAACAGCTTAACGATTGAGTTTAAGATCACTAGAAGGTCAACCCAAAAAAAAAAAAGTCTAACTTTTTGACTAAACGATCAACAAACTTCTGACATGTCATAGTGACATGTCAGAAGTTTTGGTTGGTGGGGGTCCGAGCAATGAGACCCCCACCAATCGCTAAACGAAGCCGCAGAAGCTCTCGTGTGAGCGCTGAGCTGCTTGGTTTCTACTCGGCTTTTCCGGCAAGCCGATGTAGTGGAGTATGGGTCCATAGACTTTCTATGATCCCGTACTCTGCTACTTTGATTTCCGGAAAAAGCCAAACAGAAAATAAGCGGCTGAGCGCTCACACAAGCACTTCTGCCACTTCCTTTTAGCGATTAGTGGGGGTCTTAGTGCTCGGACCCCCACCAACCAAAACTTCTGACATGTCACTATGACATGTCATAAGTTTGTTGAATGTTTAGTTACACTTTAAAGGGCTTGTCTCATCATAGCCATCCAGAAGAGATCTGCCTCCTTGCACCACGGGCAAACAACTGACAGGAAAAGCCATGGCCAGCTGGGCATTTCTCTTACAGTGGCAGTTGCAGGAAAAATGTAGCATTACACGGGGGCCATTCAAATGAATGGCCATCCGTGTATTACATGGATGGGTCAAGTCCACTAAAACGGGAGCTGCTCTTATAGAGTGGATCTTCGTTCTGACTCATAGATGGGGTCCTGAGTAGGGACCCTCCTCTATCTTATCTATATGCCCTAATAGGCCATACAGATAGGGGTTATCTTCATGAAAAAAACCCATTTAAGTATTTAGAACACTTTAAAAGTGAAACACAGATTACTTGTTATTAACAATAAGATCATTTTTTCGGAGACAGTTGACCTATACAGTGCCCAAAGATTTGTCATTTTTGAGAGTCTATGGAAAAATGGCACTCCTACCAAAGTAGTATTTTCTAAAGTCACTTGCCTCTCATGCTGGACTTGCAGAGTTTTTGTTCTGCTGGTATAAGTTTGGTGGTTTGGGACTTCTACATGGATTAGACTTTTCTTTATGCTGTGCCATCATGATGCCACTGAAAGCAAGTTATGCTGGGAATTTATCAAGCCAGCATTTACATAAATATATGTAGAGTATTATTATTTTTTGAAGGGGAGGGCAATGATGTCGTAGTATGGGCTTTTTTAAGTGTTGCTTATCTATATACACGACAATGTGTTTCTTCCATTATAGTGTTTAGGGATTTAGGGTCGCACAGGGCGCATTATCTGTCATTACTGAAGAGGGCGTCACTGGCCCTTACGGCCTGGGCAGCCAGAGCTTGAACCCCCGATATGACACTTAGCGCTCTAACCTATGGCAAGGCAGCTGAATGTGGCTTCAGCCCCTGTTTGGGCAGTGTTATTCCGAGGTATTTGTGCTCTTAACAACTATTTCATTTGGCCACTTTATGGTAAATCAAAGGGGGGGGGGGGCACCAGGTATTGCACAGGGAACTATCCAACCTAAGGCCAGCCCCGGTAGTTTTTCTGTACAGTGCTCTGCATAGGTACAGTAGATGTGTTCTTAAATCTCGGCATGTGATGACACAAGACTTATATACGCTTTGTGTCACGTCTTTACACTTTGAAATAGGATGGCAAAAGAAACAGATAAGGGTGTCTGGATCACGTCCAATAAAACCGGCTACTACAATTTTTATTTTATTTCTTTCGATAATTTATTGCACATTTAGTGTTGATAATATATAAATACTTACAAGGGAGATGGAGATTTATTTCTAGCTTTCTAATATTCATATTTTATGAATAAAGTGAAACTTCAATTTTTTTTTTTAACAAGATAAAACCATTGAAGTCTGATCTTATTTTTCTTTATAACTGTAACGTCCAATGGGGTTGTGGATCCACTGGGCTACTTCGCTGTAACGGAGTAGCTGCTGGCCAGACAGGTGTAAGACAGTCACATGTAGATGTACCGTGGTGGCAGCTGGACTCAAGTAGCTCAAGTAGCGGATACAAGCTGCCGGTTTACTGGAAGTGGGCTGGTGCCGAATTACTGAAAGCAGGCTAGTGCCGGATTACTGGAAGTAGGCTGGTGCCGAATTATTGTAAGCAGGCTGGTCCCGAATTACTGGAAGCAGGCTGGTGCCGGATTACTGAAAGTAGGCTGGTGCCGAATTACTGGAAGCAGGCTGGTGCCGAATTGCTGGAAGCAGCCTGGTGCCGGATTACTGGAAGCAGGCTGGTGCCGAATATATTGGAAGCAGGCTGGTGCTGGATTGCTGAAAGCGGCCACAGGATACAGGGTACAGGATACCGACTGGTCATGGACACAGGATACAGGACTGGTCATGGTCACAGCACTAAGTATACGGGATACAGGACTGGTCACAGACACAAGACTCAGGACTCAGTATACAGGACTGGTAACAGACACAGGATACAGACCCTTCGCAGGCTAACACTGGGTTAGTACAACACTGCTCAGGCACTTGGGAGATGGTGAAGGTGCCTTAAGTAGTCCTGGGAAGCAGCAGGGGTGGATGGGTAACTTTTGAATTTTGTGTGTTCTGGCCCTTTAAGAGGTGGCCAGAGCATGTGCGTGCGCTAGGAATCCGGCGACCATGAGCCGCAGATGACAGAGGATGTCGGTGGCCTCGTGAAGGCAGAGGTCGCCGAGCAAGGTGTGAGCCCCGTCCGCGGGGACCACTGTCAGATCTTGGACCCGCCGCCGGCATTACAATAACTTATAGGGGCTGTCCCATAAAGACAACCCTTGTCCATATGCACAATTAGACCTTATACATACGACAGGGCTTTGTGCATGAAGGTTGTATGATTCTCCCTAGGTCCGTGCAGCTCTGTATTATGGAGTCATAGGCCATTTGAGTGCCACCATATTGTTCTCTGTATACCCCTGTATAACATTTTAGGCATGTGGAGGTGCAATTATGACTCCTTATGTATAAGATGTTGTATGGCGCCATAATATGGTCATGTGCATGAGGCCTAAGGGCACTATTGACCCTGTTTTTCGACGCCCCCTTCTTACATATTCCCCTTGGGTCTTAGAAAAAAAGGTGTCTTTACACTTAAGGGTCTAAGTGCAATGTTGACACCTAACTGTACACTAAACGCAATGATGAACATAAGAGAACAGGGAGAAAATGATACTGGAAATGTCGGAAACAGCCTGGTGGTTATAGACGGAAGCAGTGAGGGGCCTAACTATTGGGGTGCAGAGATTGCAGTCGCACCCGGGCACTAGTGCCTGTTGGGGCTCTATATAGGTGGACAGCAATGACATCAATGGCATGTGACATTGGGGGGCACTGTTACAGATTTGCACTGAGGATAAGCAGTTATAATTGACTATATCAGATATTGAATGACTGCAGCCTCGACATAAGGCTTCACGGCAGAGAGTTCCACTCCGCTAAGGTATTTGTGCAGCAGTATTGTTTGCTGCAGAGTAATTATCTTTAATTTTACTTCTTAGATGAATTACGCAGTTCGCATGATCAATATACATGATTCTGGATCAGACCGCACTCTCGTATAAAGATGATTCAGAGGGGCTGATATATGATGCTTTGTTCATCATCATGTAATCTTTTCACTTTCTGAGCATGATATGTCAGGAAAAAACTGTGTTCTCAAAGGATAATGTATGTATCTATTTGAATATCACTTTATACTGCAAGTCAGATAACCCACCAATACACCCACATGATACAGAGATGCTGATATAGTGAAGACAGCAATGTTGTGTGTAATATATTTTGAGTCAATTTCTCCCTATTTACAATTTCTATAACTACATTCTCTTTTGAACTGTGCCGAAAAGGCAGGCACTTCCTAATATGATGTCAGATCTGTGCTGTGCGTTGTCATCCCCCTTGCAGCTCCCTCTCCCCTCTCACATCAACCATCTCACACACAAGTTAAGGCAGAGATATTGTAACACGATCCCCCACCTTTCAATCTCTCTCCACAGCACAGTCTCCCACTGACACTTAGAGGGAGAGAGGGAGAGATACTGCAGCTGCATCCCCTTCCTTCCCCTTCCCTATCTAGTTTTTACTGTAGGCAGATTTATTTTGCTCACGAAAGGTTTCTGAACACTTACAGAGAGTCTGCAGTCAAAGAAGCTGGAACTACATGCTGCTGTAAGGTAAGGAAGATGCCACTTTTCGTACAGAGATTTATTAAAAAGTTTCATGTATTCACGTGACATCAGAGACAGTCCTTTGCACCTGATTTGGCCAGAGAGATACTTCTCTAGCCAGGAAATATAGTATTATATGGTAGCCGTGCAGATGAATGGCTGTCTATGTAATACTAGATAGCTCGAGTCAGGGGCATAACTAGGTCCTCCCGGGTTCCGTGCTGTGCCACCCCCCCAGATCAAACCCCCCAGACATATATATATATAAAAAAAAATTCTCTGTCTTCTCTTTTTCACTGGGTTCCTGTACGAATCCCCTCAGGCTGCCACATCAGATCCGTTCTGTGCTGCTGCCCGGCTTCAGGATCTTGCATGTAGCGTGGCACAGGCCAGGCATGATATGGCAGCCTGAGCGGATCGTTATGCCACTGGCTCAAGTCCACCAGAATATGAGCTGGTCTAACACAGCAGCTTCTACTCTTTGGTTCATAAATGGGGCTCCTCTATGACTTAAGTTTGTCCTAATAGGACATACGGACAGGGGTTAACTTCATGAGACAACCTCTTTAATTTGAGGTGTGCATTGCATACAATATTGAAAGATTGTTGTAATTTTTTGGGTTCTAATGATAAAAATGTTTTCTTTTGTTTTGTATTTTTCCCCGTTTTTTTGTGGTACCAGTTGTATAACAACCATTGTTCGGCCATTAATGAAAGTACCTTTTATTCCTGCAGGAACAAATGTTTGCTATTTTATCCTATTCATGTAAAAAAATAAAAATATCCTGCGGTTTGTTATGTCTCTTTGGTATATTACAGTTCTCAAGATTATTTCACATTTGCCTGGAGCACGATTTATAGGATTTCAATATAATTTAGTTGTGTTTAGAATCTCCATCAAGGCAGCGCTCGTTTTACTGATTTATTGTGTGAATTTTCTCTTGAATTTTTATGTGACTCTTGATCTCCCTTGAGGTGCTTCTTAAGTTCTGATTGGCTAATGCAAATTTACAGTGGAGATTAAGCATAAATGAGCTTGAAATTGATTTATTATAATGAGTGAAATTGAGGTCTAAGGTCTTTCTTTTCTTTTTTAGAAACCAAAGCTGCCAAATGACAGCAATATTTTGCTGTTACTGGAAGAACAATGTAAGTAAATGTAAATTACTTGATAGCGTTTTCATGTCTCGAGAAGCAGACAAGATGCTCGAAAAATATCTGAAAGGTAGGAGTATATAGCAGCTATAATCAGAGGATTTCTGAATATTTGCTTCAAATTTAATGCCTGTGATTTAATTTTCGGGTCATTCATCTTGTAAGGTCAACCTCATTGAAAGACAACTAATCTTCTAATTATCCTATGTATTCATGCTGTTATTTCATATGAATCATCAACTTACTAATAGACAGTTAAAGAAAAGAGAACTGATTGCTAAAAAGATGTAGAGTTTTTTTTCCAGGTTGCAATTGCAAATTATTTTTGGTTTGGTTATTTATTACAGTACATTAAATTTTTAGATATACCAAAACCAAGACTTACATGTCCCAATGAGTTCTGGTGGTTACCAAAATACTGGATCTTATTTAAAATTCTTACAGTATAAAGACATGCTGATTATTTTGACTAAGAAATTCTTTAGAAAGTAATTAAAGGGGCTTCTGATTGAGAAAACCCATTTTTAAATACCCTCTTAGGGATTCTTAGTTAACAGATGGGAGTCCCTTGTTCAGGACCCCCTTTATTAGCAAGGGAGGAAAGCAGCTACAAAGAGTATCTCGCGCTTTGGAGGACCTGACATATCTGTACAATCTATGGACAGCCCATTGATTTCAATCTGAACCATGTAATGCCTAATTTCCCCTCCAGAGGCACTGTAGGGAAATGATCAGGTTCCCCACCAAATAAAGGTGATCGCTATAGGTCCCAGCAGCAGGACACCTCTTGATCAGTTCAGGGACGTTACTAGTAAAGACTGGGTTCCATAGCAAAGTTTTGAATGGGCCCCCACCCCTCCTCAAGCCAGAACATTTACCAGCTCCATGTAAGGCCTCATACACACGACCGTGTTCGGTCCGAGATCAATAGACCACATGTCGGCCGCATTTCCCAGATTGAACACAGTTCAGGTAGCCGGGCTCCTAGCATCATAGTTATGTATGACGCTAGGTGTCCCCGCCTCCCCACGGGAATACTGTCCCGTACTGAAACATATTTTCAGTACGGGACAGTAGTCCTGAACGGAGGCAGTGACTCACAGCATCATACATAACTATGATGCTAGGAGCCCGGCTCCCTGAACTGTGTTCGGTCCGGGAAATGTGGTCAACATGCGGTCCGTATGTCATGGACCGAGCACGGACGTGTGCATGAGGCCTAAAAGTTACGATTTTCCAGACAAATCAACATTGTAGTGCCTAGAATCTGTATTTGTAAATGCATCAGCCCTGTCCCCAAATAATTTTATATATATATGATAGTTTAGTACATACACTTGCCAAATAACACCACCATACAAGGGTCAAATGATACCTCCACACCATGACCATATATATCTACACAAAGTCAAATATAACCAATAATACCTTCATACAGTGCCCATACAATGGTCACATACCAGTTCTACAATGGCGCTCTACAAGGTATTATCATGCTTTAAAAACAGTGCAATAAATACAGTACAATTGAATCCAGTAACTTTATTGACTTTTATTGGAGTCGTTTACTTTCTGTTTTCTTTCCATTCAACCCAGACCGCCATGACAACTTGTCCTGACTATGACTCATCTCTGCAGACTTTGGTGCCCAGATGTCTTTAACTCTTTATTTTACCAGCACAGTGCCTCACACGGTAATAGTGCGTTCCTAATGCTCCATGCAGTAATAGTGCCCCCCTTTGTGCAGTACACAGGGTTAGTGCCCTCACACAGTAACAGTGCCCCTTTGTGACCCACACATAGTGCCCTTTTTGTGTGGCACGCAATATTAGTGGTCACCCAGTGACGATGACCCTATAGCATCCCTAACACAGTAAGGATGGCTCCTAATGAAAAGTATGCCCCTTAGTGCCCTAAACACAGTAAGGATGCCCTTTAGTGTCTCTACATAGTAAGGATAACCCCTTAGTGCCCCACATAGAAATAATGCCCCCTTAGTGTCTCCCTCACAGCAGTAAGCCCCCTAAGTGCCCCTCACACAGTAGTGATGCCCGTTAGTGCCCCCACACAGAAGTGATGCCCCTTAGTGCCTCCTCACACATACATAGTGCCCCTTTAAATAATAAAAGTACTACTCACCTAGTCCCACTTCCACGATTAACAGTTCAGTATCTTCTGGACTCATTCACCTGTGCAGTCAGTGTCCCGACACAGGTAGGCGCGATATCCTCACTGCATCACGCCACCTTGCAGCAACTTTAGGGGTCAGTGAGTGAATGTGTAATGGCAGGAAGGAGGTGAAGGGAAAGTGAGCCCTAATCTACCCACCGCCCTGTCCCTGCCTACTTGCAACGACCTGCCCTAGGCGACGAGGTACAACTGGGCGGCGGTCCCTACGCTGGCTAAGTGCACAGGAAGACAAACAGGGAACACGCAAGGGAAGGGGCAGTAGCCACGGAACGCCACGAGGAAACGGGGCGGCGAACGAACAGTCAGGACCAGGACGAAGTGAGTACACCCGAGCGGGCACGGAGACAGAAGCAAGCCAGGGGCAAAGCAAGCAGGTCAAGCAGAACTGCAGCAAGGCAGAAGCACGGCAGAAGCAGGCTGGAGCAAGCAGCAGTGGGGCCAGGAATCCAAAAGAATTACAAGCACTGAGGGAGAGCACAGGGCAGGTAATAAAGGGCAGGGGGCGGAGCTAACTCCGACAGACCAGGCCGCGATAGGCTCTCCCACTCCTGAGCCTGCCACCCTGGTTGGTGGGAGATGGTGTCAGTCGAACAGGTCTGGCCTCAGGTGTGGATTGATTAATCCCAGGAGTATAGCTAGATGAAGTACCTGGCAGATCCCTAACAGTACTCCCCCTTTTATGAGGGGCCACCGGACCCTTACTAAGGGGACCCGGTTTAGTGGGGAAGAGGAGGTGGAACCTCCTGATCAATACCCCAGCGTGAACATCACGGGCAGGTACCCAAGTCCTCTCCTCCGGCCCGTATCCTCTCCAATGGACCAGGTACTGGAGGGAGCCCTGGACCATCCTACTGTCCATAATCTTGGCCACCTCGAATTCCACCCCCTCAGGGGTGAGAACGGGAACAGGAGGTATCCTCGAGGGGGACCAGGACAGGGAGCAGCGTTTAAGGAGGGAGGCATGGAAGACGTCATGTATGCGAAAGGATGGGGGGAGCTCCAGACGGAAGGATACAGGGTTGAGGACTTCAATGATCTTATAAGGTCCAATAAATCGGGGAGCAAACTTCCTGGACGGGACCTTAAGGCGCAAGTTCCTGGACGACAACCAGACCAAATCCCCGACGACAAACCGGGGGTTAGCAGAACGTCTACTATCCGCCTGAATCTTTTGTGCGCTCTGGGACGCCTCTAGGTTCTTCTGAACCTGGGCCCAGACAGTGCACAGTTCCCGATGAACCTCCTCTACCTCAGGATTATTGGAACAACCAGGGGAGACGGAGGAGAACCTTGGGTTAAACCCGAAATTACAGAAAAACGGGGAGACCCCTGACGAGTTACTGACCCGGTTATTCAGGGAAAATTCAGCAAGGGGAAGGAATGAGACCCAATCGAATTGACAGTCAGAGATGAAACACCTTAAATATTGTTCCAGGGATTGGTTGGCCCTTTCCGTTTGGCCATTAGTTTCGGGATGGAAGGCGGAGGAGAAGGACAGATCAATCTCCAACTTTTTACAAAAAGCTCTCCAAAATAAGGAAACAAATTGTACCCCTCTGTCAGAAACGATATTGACTGGGGCCCCATGGAGACGCAGGATGTGTTTCACAAACAAAGAAGCTAACGTCTTGGCGTTAGGTAGCTTCTTAAGGGGCACAAAGTGGCACATCTTGCTGAAGCGGTCGACTACCACCCACACCACCGACTTGCCCTGAGATGGAGGCAAATCGGTGATAAAATCCATGGAGATATGGGTCCAAGGTCTCTGGGGAATGGGCAAGGAACGTAGTAGGCCCGCAGGTCGGGACCTAGGGGTTTTGGACCTAGCGCAAACCTCACAAGCGGCGACGTAAGCCCTAACATCTTTAGGCAACCCAGGCCACCAATAGTTTCTGGTAATGAGGTGTTTGGTGCCCAAGATGCCAGGATGACCAGATAGAGCGGAGTCATGGTTTTCCCTGAGTACCCTCAGCCGGTATTGCAGGGGAACAAACAGTTTGTCCCCAGGGACGTTCCCGGGAGCTGCACCCTGATCAGCCGCGATATCAGAAGCTAAATCAGAATCCGTGGCAGAGACGATTATACCTGGGGGTAAAATACAAGCAGGATCCTTCTCGGAAGGAGGGTTGGCCATGAAACTACGTGACAGAGCGTCAGCCTTAATATTCTTGGACCCAGCCCTATAGGTAACCAAGAAATTAAATCTGGTAAAGAATAGTGCCCACCGAGCTTGTCTAGGATTAAGCCTCCGGGCCGATTCTAGGAAAACCAGATTCTTGTGATCCGTAAGGACCGTTACCTGGTGTCTGGCCCCCTCCAGGAAGTGCCGCCACTCCTCAAAAGCCCATTTAATGGCTAGAAGTTCGCGGTTGCCAATATCATAGTTACTCTCCGTGGGCGAAAACTTCCTAGAGAAGTAAGCACAGGGGCGGAGATGGGTGAGGGAGCTGGTACCCTGGGACAAGACGGCCCCCACTCCCACCTCGGAAGCGTCAACCTCCACAATAAATGGCTCCTCTTGGTTGGGCTGAATCAGCACGGGGGCCGAGATAAAGCACTTCTTGAGAGTCTCAAAGGCCTGGACGGCCTCAGGGGGCCAATGGAGGAAATCGGCACCCTTGCGGGTAAGGTCCGTAAGAGGCTTAGCGACGACCGAGAAGTTGGCAATAAATCTCCTGTAATAGTTGGCGAACCCTAAAAAACACTGTAACGCCTTAAGGGAGGCAGGTTGGACCCATTCCGCCACAGCTTGAACCTTGGCAGGGTCCATGCGGAATTCATGAGGAGTGAGGATTTGCCCTAAAAATGGTATCTCCTGTACCCCAAAGACACATTTTTCAGTCTTAGCAAACAGATTATTCTCCCGAAGGACCTGGAGCACCTTCCTGACATGCTCCACGTGGGAGGACCAGTCCTTGGAAAACACCAGTATGTCATCAAGGTACACAACAAGAAAATTACCCAGGTACTCTCTCAGGATTTCATTAATAAAATTCTGGAAGACAGCAGGGGCATTACACAACCCAAAGGGCATGACCAGGTATTCGAAATGACCCTCGGGTGTGTTGAACGCAGTTTTCCACTCATCCCCCTCCTTGATGCGGATAAGGTTATATGCCCCCCGTAGATCGAACTTAGAAAACCATTGGGCTCCTTGAACCTGATTAAAAAGATCCGGAATCAAAGGAAGTGGGTACTGGTTCCTTACGGTGACCTTATTCAGGTTACGATAATCAATGCACGGCCTAAGACCACCATCCTTCTTCCCCACGAAGAAGAAGCCAGCACCTACAGGAGAAGTCGAGGGGCGAATGAAACCCTTGGCCAGGCATTCTTGGATATACACCCTCATCGCTTCACGTTCAGGACATGAAAGATTAAATATCCTACCCTTAGGAAGCTTGGCACCAGGCACCAAATCGATAGCGCAATCGTAATCTCTATGGGGGGGCAACACCTCGGAGGCCTCCTTAGAAAACACATCGGCGAAGTCCTGAACAAACTCAGGAAGCGTGTTTACCTCCTCCCGGGGAGAAATAGAGTTAACAGAAAGACATGACATAAGACATTCATTACCCCATTTGGTGAGATCCCCAGTATTCCAATCAAATGTGGGATTATGCAACTGCAACCAGGGAAGGCCTAAAACCAGATCAGACGATAATCCCTGCATCACCAGTACAGAGCACTGCTCCAAATGCATGGAGCCAACCAGGAGTTCAAAAACAGGAGTATGCTGAGTAAAATAACCATTAGCAAGGGGGGTTGAGTCGATTCCTACTACAGGGATAGGATAAGGTAAATCAATACAAGGCATCTTTAGAGACATAGCAAATTCCACAGACATGATATTAGCAGATGAGCCAGAATCCACGAAAGCACTGCCCGTGGCAGACCGGCCAGCAAACGAGACCTGAAAGGGAAGCAAAATTTTATTGCGTTTCACATTAACGGGAAATACCTGTGCGCCCAAGTGACCTCCCCGATGATCACTTAGGCGCGGAAGTTTTCCGGCTTCTTATTCTTGCGCCTGGGACAGGTGTTCAGTAGATGCTTGTCGTCCCCACAGTAGAAGCAGAGACCATTCATTCTGCGAAACTCCCTACGTTGTCGAGGGGACATGGAGGCCCCGAGTTGCATAGGTACCTCCGAGTCCTCCGTGGAGGGGCGAGGAGACGGGACCTCGGGGGGGATCGCAGAAAAGTCAGAGGGGAGCACACTGAAGCGTTCTAGCTGACGTTCCCTGAGACGTCGGTCAAGTCGTACTGCTAGGGCCATAACCTGGTCAAGGGAGTCAGGCGAGGGGTAGCTAACCAGCAGATCCTTCAGGGCGTCAGATAATCCTAACCTAAACTGGCACCTTAGGGCCGGATCGTTCCACTGAGAAGCTACGCACCACTTCCTAAAATCAGAATAGTATTCCTCAACCGGTCTCCTACCCTGACGTAAGGTCACCAGCTGACTCTCGGCTAAAGCAGTCCTGTCAGTCTCGTCGTAAATGAGTCCGAGGGCAGAGAAAAAACGATCAACAGAGGAAAGTTCAGGGGCGTCAGGAGCCAAGGAGAAGGCCCACTCTTGGGGCCCTTCCTGGAGTCGGGATATGATGATACCCACCCGCTGGTTCTCGGAACCTGAGGAGTGGGGCTTTAGGCGGAAATACAGTCTGCAACTCTCCCGGAAGGAGAGAAACGTCTTACGGTCCCCTGAAAACCGGTCAGGTAACTTGAGGTCGGGTTCTAGAGGTGAGGTGAGGGGTACTACTAAAGCAGCGTCACCCTGATTGACCCTTTGGGCCAGGGCCTGGACCTGTAGGGAGAGGCCCTGCATCTGCTGGGTCAGGGTCTCAAGGGGGTCCATGATAGCGTCAGCGTAGGAGAAATGGTAGACTAGGTAAGGGCTTGTAATTATGTAATGGCAGGAAGGAGGTGAAGGGAAAGTGAGCCCTAATCTACCCACCGCCCTGTCCCTGCCTACTTGCAACGACCCGCCCTAGGCGACGAGGTACAACTGGGCGGCGGTCCCTACGCTGGCTAAGTGCACAGGAAGACAAACAGGGAACACGCAAGGGAAGGGGCAGTAGCCACGGAACGCCACGAGGAAACGGGGCGGCGAACGAACAGTCAGGACCAGGACGAAGTGAGTACACCCGAGCGGGCACGGAGACAGAAGCAAGCCAGGGGCAAAGCAAGCAGGTCAAGCAGAACTGCAGCAAGGCAGAAGCACGGCAGAAGCAGGCTGGAGCAAGCAGCAGTGGGGCCAGGAATCCAAAAGAATTACAAGCACTGAGGGAGAGCACAGGGCAGGTAATAAAGGGCAGGGGGCGGAGCTAACTCCGACAGACCAGGCCGCGATAGGCTCTCCCACTCCTGAGCCTGCCACCCTGGTTGGTGGGAGATGGTGTCAGTCGAACAGGTCTGGCCTCAGGTGTGGATTGATTAATCCCAGGAGTATAGCTAGATGAAGTACCTGGCAGATCCCTAACAGAATGGTGGAGCAGAGAGCTGACGGCACCTTGTTGCACCATTGTATTCAATTGTATCTGTGTCCAGAGGATGCAGATACTATTGAAAGTAATTCTGGAATTCACTGGATCAGATCATTAATGAAAACTCTTCTAGCAAAAATAGGTTGTCCAAAGTAGATAACCCCTTTAATTCTATTTCTAGGCAAGATTAGTCTTTTTCTTAAAAAACAATTTCCGGTAAACTAAATAGTTTCAAATTTTATTTGTAAGGGAGTCCTTCCTTTTTTTTTGTGGGAGATGGAACTGCTTATTTATACCTCCATTTTCAGTACTGGCTACTAGAGAAGATGTTGGTTGGGACACAGCAATGGACCATGGATTGCAAGCATTGTATTAATAATTGTAATATTTTTGATCCCAGAGATCAGAGGGTAGGTTATGGGTCAACCAACATGGACATTTTCTGTCCTGTATTTGTTTAACAAAAGAACCAGAGCTATAATTTTTGAAGATTTAATGAGTACAATGACCTCTGTCATTTACAAGAACATAAAGTATCTCTAGGTTAGGACCCTCAACCCTATTTATATTGAAAATGCCAAAAAAAATTAAATATATCCATAAAATTATATTTAGATAGAAACAAGGACTTTAGTGAGTATCATTGTAAAAAGTGTTTTTGTATATACAAATATGGTGAACCATGGTCAATTATGCCTACTTATGGCTGGCCTACCAAATCTCTGTGGGGTGGAGATAGAAGAAAAAAAAAAAATCTTCCGGTTTAGAACAGCTAAAGGAAAAAAAACTCCAGTTAAAAACATCCGAAGAGAACTCCCAGAAAAGAATATTAAAAAACATTTCCAGTACTAAAAACAAACTCTTCCATTGAAAAAAACAGTTCCAGTTTATAGCATCTGAAAAATAAAAAATAATAATATAAAACAAAAAATCTGATGGCAGAAAATAGGTTGAAAAAAATTAGTTGTTTTTTTCATCCAACAAATTATATTTAATGTCCTTTATATACTAAAGGAGGTGTTAATTAGTCAAAAATATCCTTCGAATACATCCATATAGCATAAACCAGACAGTGTACTTCTAGCCTGCAAAACTCTTCAATTATTTGCTAAATCTACATTTTATATGTGTCTGTGTGCGCTTTTTATAGACTCTAGTCAAATACCATGTTATTATGTGATTACTTAAAATCTCAACAACATAAAATGTTTTAGGTTGGATGCCTGCTCATAATTTGGCTTCACTTTGTACAGGTCCCAGTGGATGTAACTGAGGCATAACTTCATTTTAAATCAAAGTGCCAAGTCGGGCTGATTTGGCACATACTCCGATCTAATAGGGAAATATAAAAATACGCAGTGTGGCGGCAATTACCCCTGACTTCCAATAATCATTTTATAGTTTGTGTTAAGCTATTGTTTTTTGTTGTTACTTGAAAAAGACTTGTCAGGGCAAGATGCATCATTAAAATGATGGTGTTTTATGTTCGTGCCAGCAAAATGTACCGGGATTTCTAAGCTGTGTTAGTGTATATCAATCATAGATGTAAAGCCAAAAATATATAACAATCATGTCAACAAGGTTAAGCGCAAGTTGATTGGGAGAGGTCGAGTAATTATTTTTGGTGCCCCTCTGGTTGCTAAATATTCAACACAATTAGATAGGATCTTCGTATTTTGAAGTGTGCACAATGCCAGGCTGTTTCCTACAGTCCTACTGAAAATGACATTGTGATATCAAGGAACATTGCAGCAAATTGCAAAATTAGCACTGATATAAGAGCAAACTGATTCTGTTGCAGATGCCTAATGACACTAGCGAAGACACTTTCACATTGATAGAGGATCTCGCGGACAACATTTTTGTCTAATTTAAAGAATTTGTGTAAATTCCTACCCACCATTAACAAAAAGTTACATACATGAACCCCCTCTAAAAAAAAAAAGCCTTTAGCTCTAACTTAGGGTAGCAAGCATAGCAGCTGATAATGGACCGAACAGTTGAGGGGGTCCAACTCCATTGTTAAAGTAGACTCAGGGTAAGCAGGGAGGCAGTATATGGTGGAATGTAGAGAAATCTAAGACCAAAGAAGGGAGTAAAAGACCCACGGGAAAAAGCAATGACCATGGACCATGATCAAAACTTCTCCATTTTATTTAGCAAGAATAGAAGGGTCCGAAAAAGTGTAATCCAGACAGCTAAAGCTTCATCAATCTCCCCAAAACACAAGGATTAGCAAACCATAACAACAAGTTAAAGGGGTACAACAAGTTAGGCTCTGTACACATCTGCGTTGGAGGCTCCTTTAGTGGCCTCCATCACAGATCCAGCAGGGTTTACCGGAGTTTACTGGAGACAATAGTGCAACATGCATGGCCGGCCTTAGGGGTGTGAGAGCTGTGCGAGCGCACAGGGCGCTGCACCCTCCCAGCATACAGTAGAGTATACCCTCCGAGCATGAGTAGAGGCAGACAAGGTTTCCATTTGTCTCCGTTCCGTAATGTTTTTTGGCTGAAACAATAGCTCAGTCGACTACGCTATTGATTCCGTAAAAAAAAACGGAAACCTTACGGAATGGAGACAAACTGAAACCATTGGCAACAGAAGCATTACCATTGAAATCTATGGTAATGCAAACGGAAGCTATGGTTTCCGTTTGCCTTTCTGTTGATGGGTTCCTTCGACGGAAAGATCTGACAGAAGCCATCAGCGGAAACCGAACGGTGAAGTGAACACACCCTCACTTAGTGCTTTGTAGCTATTGACTGAAGCTGCACCACACTGGCTTCCTGCTATGTTCCCTACATGCCCCCTGCACATAATAATCACGAGAGCTCTCTGCTCCCTATCTGGTCATTTCTGGTCATTTCTGGTCCAAATGAATGAGTATATATATATATATATATATATATATATATATATAGGGGTGGGCAGAACAGGAAGTCTGAGAGAAGCAGCTCCAGCCAATATCTGCAGAGCACTCAATGATGTTGGTTGGAGGGGGGTAATTTTAACAACCACTGCTGTACACCCCAGTAAAATGCAGTAGTAATTGTTATAGGTCCATTTGACTAATTATGAAAAAATTATATCAATTTGAAATGAAAAAATATATGAATTTTTTATCTTTGAAATATTTTTTTTTTTACGCTTATTTAAACAACAAGCAGCCAATTTTATGTTCATATTAGAACAGTTGGTATTTTTGACAACCCAAATTTATTTTATTTTTTATTGAAGACTCGACAGATCCAAACACAATGTCAAAGGTACAATCAAAAGGATACAAATTGTACCATTGTCCACTGGGTAATAGTGTCTTTACATAAGGGATGTGTTATAAACCTCTCGATCTCTAATAAGGGAGAAGCCCACATAGAGTTGTAAATACATGTGGTGGTTTATTGATCTATGGAAGTCTATGTTGTTGACAAGTGAAAAGAAAAATCAACAGCTTAGATGGACACTTTACGGCTACGTGTCATTTACAGTGTTTCACACTAAAGAGAAGATCAAGGCTGGCATGAAGGTCAACTTGTCACCTTGAAGTTATAGACATTGAATGAACATCAAGCCCCATGTTATACCATTATATATCTTGAGAGTATGGCTTACTAATGTAGGGGATTTATTAGGGGATATAAATGCTTTATATATATATATATATATATATATATATATATATACGGTATGGTTTCAGAGTGCAATGATTCAGCTTGTCCCATGTTTTTAGGACCCAACCAAATAAAGAAAAAATGTCCTATGTGACTTAAAGGGGTCGTCCGGGCATGGGGCGGTTTTTCACAGGATATGTCATCAGTATATGATCAGTGGAGGTGCGACACACAGACGCCGCACCGATCAGCTGTATCGGCTGCCTCCGGCACTGGATATTATGTAGTGGTTGGTGCCGGTAGCAGATGACTCCATACACTGTATAGCGGCAATGCTGGGTACTGCAGCTTTGCTCCTATTCACTTGAAGAGGAGTAGAGCTACAGTGCAGCAGCACGGCCGCTATGCAGTGTACAAATCCTTCTGCCTCCGGCACCGACCACTGGATAACCTCCGATGCCGGAGGCAGCAGGAATAGCTGGAATAGCTGATCGGTGCAGAGTCGGACCCCCACCCATCATATACCGATGACCTATCCTGTAGATAGTATGAAAAACCGCCCCATGCCCAGACAACCTCTTTAATTTGTTTTCTTACTTAAAGGCATTCCCATCTTAGGCATTCAGAGAATATACCATGATATATGGTCTGGTAGATGCAGGTCCCAACTGTAGGAAACACACCTATCTCAGGACAGGGCATTTCACAACCCCATCCCTGCCTAGTGAGGCGGACCTTGCTGGCGCTGGGGTCGGAGACACAGTGGAGAGGTGGTCGGGATTACGGAAACAGCCATGCTCACTGTGCTACTCTGCTCTGTCCTAATTCCCATAGTAGTGAATGGGGGTTACCGAAACAGCATACCACCGTGATCCTGGCTACCACTACACTGAGTTCCTGTCTGGAAGCAGCCACCAGAGGCTACCTCACCAGCTCAGTGCAGGGTTGGTGGACCCCCGTTCTTGATATAGGTGCGGGTCTCAGAGCTGGGACCAACATCTATCAGACATTTATGCCATATCTCGTGGATATACCATAACCGTTTAAGATGGGAATACTCCTTTAAGACAATGCATATATATCCTAAGCTCCCCCTAGTGGTGGCTGCAAGCATTCAGAATTTTATATTTTCATTATATGGCTTTTTGGCACTCTGTATAAAAAAAATATAGCTCCGACTGCTGTGAAGATATATTAAGAAGTTATTTAACAAATAATTTTTCACCTACTTAGACTGAAAAAAATATAATTGGGAGGATATTTACTTTAATATGACACTGGGGTTTACGCTTATGCATATAATCATTCTATAAACGACTCACTCATTCCAGACATGAACTTCTTAGTCCTATAAACCCGGCCAATCCCCAGTTGCACTAAAAAAAAATCATTGCATTGCGCTAAAGGTTTGCAACCTGCTTAAAATGACAACCCGGCCGATGAACTTAGCATTTCAAACACTGGCATCAAAATTCTGCAAAAATGAACCTAAAGCATATTATTACCATTACTTTTTGAAAGCAAGAAGGTCACAAGTGAGACTGAAGTTGGCATGGCACGCTTAATATATTCATGAAAAAATAAGCGTATTTTCCCATTTGAGCAGAGCTGTCCGCCGTGCATGCACTTCAGTGTATTACATCGCTCTTACTTCCCGGCTTAATAGTGCCAAACTCAGGGGTATGACATAAAATAGTCTATTTCATTTGGGATGGTTTAAGCTGGCCTGAGGAGTGACAAGAGAATATCGCAGGCAGTCAGTGCTAATGACAGCAAACCTTTTTTTATAGACTAAAGGTCAAGCAATGAATTTCAATTATAGTGTGTCAGGATGCTCCTGTGTAGGTACCCGATAACAAGCCTCGAGCTTCAAGCTTCTGCAGATTTGTTCTTTAGAATTTCAATAAAGCTGTTGGCCTGTGGCAAAGATCTTTATATAAACCAATAGCAAAAGCAGCAATCCTTTACAAAGGCGCCTTTCTCTGAAACCCTTAAGTTATGTTATGGTAGCAGCTTAATTTTGTTTGCTACCTACGTCTCCTGGGCACCGGAGCGCGCCATTATCTGTCATTGTATGAAATGCGGGGATGATGGGCATATATATATTTTAAGTGGATGTTATCAAATGTCTTTACAATCCTCTGGACAGGGAGCACGGGAAAGAGCAAACTTGTCTATTATGGTGCGGAATGAGGCAAGTTCGGTCAACTTATTGCTGCCATTTAAAAGGGTATAGAAACAGGGAGAAACCTCCAGCTCACCGGTCTGCGTCTTCAGATAGCGTCAGTCGGATCCCCGCGACGGCCCGCGGTGTGTAGTAGTAGAGAAGAGAAGAAATTGATCCAGCGCTAATGTTGATTTTAAAAGGGAAAAACACGTCCCATGTTTATTGTAGAAAAAATTAAAATTGGAAGGGAGACGCAGTCCTACCTTTGCCTTGGGACTGCGTCTCCCTTCCAATTTTAATTTTTTCTACAATAAACATGGGACGTGTTTTTCCCTTTTAAAATCAACATTAGCGCTGGATCAATTTCTTCTCTTCTCATTTAAAAGGGTACATGGTTATTAAAGGGGTATATGAAATGAGAAAAAAAAGGATTTTTTTTCTAGAAACAGCGCCATTCTTGTTTACAGGCTGTGTGTGGTATTGCATCTCAGCCCGATTCAAGTAAATGGGGCACAGTTGCAATACCAGACACAACCTTTGGACTAGAGGGACGCTGAACCCTTTTAGGACTCACGCTCATGATATAATTTTGTCATGGAGTCTGTATGGCATCACATGGAGTCTCAATGGTTATGTACTACAGAGCTGTAGGCACTATGCCATTGTATTGTACCCCATACAGCACCATATTACTGTATAAAGGTATTATAATACGACATCTGATGGAACATAGCTCATTTATTGTCTATCAGAATACATATGAACCTGACTGAAACCATCTTTGTATGTCTTCATATGAAAAGTACCTTCATAGAGAGGTACAGCATGGCCCAATAGACTTGTATGGGTGCTGTGATACGGTTCTGTACAGCTCGGAACTTGTATAAAGCCATAATATGGCCATGCAATGAGGCTTGAAGGTTACTACAAGACATACAGTTTAGCCCGGTATCAGTGGATGAGGATGGTGGCACTGGATGACAATCTATGGCCTGTACGTGATCCATAATGGTCATCACATGTCTATGAGGACCTTTCAGAAGGTCTTCTTCTCTTCTTGATATACAAAGCGATTGTAATGACCGGGGGGTAGGGAAACGGACAAGTGAGCCCTAATCTACCCGCCACTCTGTCCCTGCCTACTTGCAACGACCCGCCCTAGGCGACGGGGTACAACTGGGCGGCGGTCCCTGCACTCAGTAAGTGCATGACAAACACGACAAACATACAAGGGAATACAAGCAAGGGAAAGGGGCAGTTGCCCACGGCAACACCGTGAGCAACCAGAGTGGTGAACGAGCCGAGTCAAGCCAGGAGTGTGCGAGGTACCAAACGAAGAGCAGAAGAGTAGTCAGTAAGCCAGGGTCAGTATGGAGCAGGAACAAAATAGAAGGAGCTGTAGCTGGGCCAGGAAACCACACGAAAAAGAATAACAAGCAAGGAGGAACAGGAAATGCAGGTATAAATAGACAGAGGGCGGGAGCTAGCTGAGTCTGGCCAGGCTGCGATAGGCTCTCCCACTCCTAAGCCTGCCAGCCTGAGTGGTGGAAGCTGGAGTCAGTCTCAGGGATGTAGATTCAGGTGCTGACTGATTAATTAAGGGAGTTAACCCCGAAGCTGTGCCTGGCAGATCCTTTACAGTACCCCCCCTTTTATGAGGGGCCACCGGACCCTCTCTAAGTGGACCTGGCTTACTGGGGAAACGCAGGTGGAACCTCCTGACCAATACCCCAGCGTGAACATCCCGGGCGGGTACCCAAGTCCTCTCCTCGGGCCCGTAACCTCTCCAATGGACCAGGTACTGGAGGGAGCCTTGGACCATCTTGCTGTCCACAATCCTGGCCACCTCGAATTCCACCCCCTCAGGGGTGAGGATGGGAACAGGATTTCTCCTCGAGGGAGCCAAGGACGGGGAGCAGCGTTTAAGGAGGGAGGCATGAAACACGTCGTGTATACGAAAAGACGGGGGTAACTCCAGCCGGAAGGAGACAGGATTGAGGACCTCAATGACCTTATATGGCCCAATAAACCGGGGAGCAAACTTCTTGGACGGAACCTTGAGACGCAAGTTCCTAGACGACAACCACACCAGATCCCCGACCATAAACAGGGGGTTAGCAGAACGTTTTCTATCAGCCTGAGTTTTTTGTACGCTCTGGGACGCCTCTAGGTTCTTCTGAACCTGGGCCCAGACTGTGCACAGTTCCCGATGAACGACCTCTACCTCGGGATTGTTGGAACTACCAGGTGAAACGGAGGAGAACCGTGGATTAAACCCAAAATTACAGAAAAAGGGAGAGACCCCTGACGAGTTACTGACCCGGTTATTAAGGGAAAATTCGGCAAGGGGAATGAATGAGACCCAATCATATTGACAGTCAGAGACAAAACACCTTAAGTATTGTTCTAGAGATTGATTAGTCCTCTCCGTTTGACCATTGGTTTCAGGATGGAAGGCAGAGGAGAAGGACAGATCAATCCCCAACTTCATACAGAAGGCTCTCCAAAACAATGAAACAAATTGTACCCCTCTGTCCGAAACAATATTGACAGGGACCCCATGGAGACGCAGGATGTGTTTGACAAACAAGGTAGCCAACGTCTTGGCGTTGGGTAGTTTCTTGAGGGGCACAAAGTGGCACATCTTACTGAAGCGGTCTACCACCACCCACACCACCGACTTGCCTTGGGATGGAGGCAAATCGGTGATAAAATCCATGGAGATATGTGTCCAAGGTCTCTGGGGAATGGGCAACGAACGCAGTAAGCCCGCTGGTCGGGACCTGGGAGTCTTGGACCTAGCACAAACCTCACAAGCGGCGACGTAGGCTTTAACGTCTTTAGGCAACCCAGGCCACCAATAATTTCTGGTAATGAGGTGTTTGGTACCCAGGATGCCTGGATGACCAGATAGTGCGGAGTCATGATTTTCCCTAAGTACCCTTAGCCGGAATTGCAGGGGAACAAACAGCTTGTTCTCAGGAAGGTTCCCGGGAGCTGAACCTTGATCAGCAGCAATTTCAGAGACTAAATCAGAATCGATCGAGGAAATGATTATACCTGGAGGCAAAATACAAGCAGGATCTTCCTCCGAAGGAGGGCTGGCCATGAAGCTACGCGACAGTGCATCAGCCTTAATATTTTTAGACCCAGCCCTATAGGTAACCAAAAAATTGAATCTGGTAAAAAATAACGCCCATCGAGCTTGTCTCGGGTTTAGCCTCCGGGCAGATTCTAGGAAAACCAGATTCTTGTGGTCGGTAAGGACCGTTACCTGGTGTCTAGCCCCCTCCAGGAAGTGGCGCCACTCTTCAAATGCCCATTTAATGGCTAAGAGTTCGCGGTTGCCAATATCATAGTTACTCTCAGTTGGCGAAAACTTCCTGGAGAAGTAGGCACAGGGGCGGAGATGGGTGAGGGACCTGGTACCCTGGGACAAGACAGCCCCCACTCCCACCTCAGATGCGTCAACTTCCACGATAAATGGCTCCATTTGGTTGGGCTGAACCAGCACCGGGGCCGAGATAAAGCACTTCTTAAGGACCTCAAAAGCCTGGACAGCCTCAGGAGGCCAGTGGAGGAGATCAGCACCTTTGCGAGTGAGGTCCGTAAGAGGCTTAGCGATGACCGAGAAGTTAGCAATAAATCTCCTGTAATAATTAGCGAACCCCAAAAAACACTGTAACGCCTTCAGGGAGGCAGGTTGGACCCATTCCGCCACAGCCTGAACCTTGGCGGGGTCCATGCGAAATTCATGAGGAGTGAGGATTTGACCCAAAAATGGTATCTCCTGTACCCCAAACACACATTTTTCGGTTTTGGCAAACAGTTTGTTTTCCCGAAGGACCTGGAGCACCTTCCTGACATGCTCAATGTGGGAGGACCAGTCCTTGGAAAACACCAGTATGTCATCAAGGTACACTACAAGAAATATCCCCAGGTAATTTCTCAAAATCTCATTTATGAAATTCTGGAAGACCGCAGGGGCATTACACAACCCAAAGGGCATGACGAGGTATTCGAAATGGCCTTCGGGCATGTTAAACGCAGTCTTCCACTCATCCCCCTCTTTGATGCAAATAAGGTTATACGCCCCCCGTAGATCCAATTTAGAGAACCATTGGGCCCCCTGAACCTGATTAAAGAGATCAGGAATCAAAGGAAGGGGATACTGGTTCCTTACCGTGACCTTATTCAGGCTACGGTAGTCAATGCATGGCCTAAGACCACCATCCTTCTTCCCCACGAAGAAGAAGCCAGCACCTACCGGAGAAGAAGAGGGACGAATGTAACCCTTGGCCAGGGATTCCTGGATATACTCTCTCATGGCTTCACGTTCGGGACAAGAAAGATTAAATATCCTACCCTTAGGAAGCTTAGCTCCTGGTACCAATTCGATAGCGCAATCGTATTCTCTATGAGGAGGTAACACTTCGGAGGCCTCCCTAGAGAAAACATCAGCGAAGTCCTGAACAAACTCGGGTAGCGTATTCGCCTCCTCAGGGGGAGAAATAGAATTAACAGAAAAACATGACGTACAACATTCATTACCCCATTTGGTTAGCTCCCCAGTATTCCAGTCAAACGTGGGATTATGCAACTGCAACCAGGGAAGGCCTAGAACCAAATCGTACGATAATCCCTGCATCAACAGTACAGAGCATTGCTCCAAATGCATGGAGCCAACAAGGAGTTCAAAAACAGGGGTATGCTGTGTAAAATAACCATTAGCAAGAGGAGTGGAGTCGATACCCACTACCGGGACAAGTTTAGGCAAATCAATCAGAGGCATAGCAAGAGACATAGCAAATTCCACAGACATAATATTAGTAGAGGACCCTGAATCCACGAAGGCACTGCCGGTAGCAGACCTACCACCAGAAGAGACCTGAAAGGGAAGCAAGATCTTAGTACGTTTCCTATTTACTGGAAATACCTGTGCGCCCAAGTGACCTCCCCGATGATCACTTAGGCGCGGAAGTTCTCTGGCTGCATTCTTACGCTTAGGACAGTTGTTCACTTGATGCTTGTCATCCCCACAGTAGAAGCAGAGACCATTCTTCCTGCGGAATTCTCTACGTTGTTGGGGGGACACGGAGGCCCCGAGTTGCATAGGTATCTCTGAGTCTTTCGGGGAGGAACGAAGCAACGGAACTTCGGGAGGCATCATGGGGGAGTCGGAGGAGAAAACACATAAACGTTCATGTTGTCGTTCCCTGAGACGTCGGTCAAGTCGTACCGCTAAAGCCATAGCCTGGTCTAGGGAGTCAGAAGAGGGATAGCTAACTAGCAGGTCTTTCAGGGCATTCGACAGACCCAACCTAAACTGGCACCTTAAGGCAGGGTCATTCCACCGAGAAGCTACGCACCACTTCCTAAAGTCAGAGCAATACTCCTCAACAGGTCTCTTACCCTGACGTAAGGTCACCAGCTGACTCTCGGCAAAGGCAGTCCTGTCAGTCTCGTCATAAATAAGTCCGAGAGCAGAAAAGAAACAATCAACGGAGGAAAGTTCAGGGGCGTCAGGAGCCAAGGAGAAGGCCCACTCTTGGGGCCCTTCCTGGAGCCGGGACATAATTATACCCACCCGCTGGCTCTCAGAACCTGAGGAATGAGGCTTTAAACGAAAGTAAAGCCTACAACTCTCCCGAAAGGAGAGAAAAGCCCTCCGGTCCCCTGAGAACCGGTCGGGCAACTTGAGGTGGGGTTCAAGAGGTGCGGTGAGGGGAACTACCAAGGTAGCATCAGGCTGGTTGACCCTCTGAGCCAGGGCCTGGACCTGTAGGGAGAGACCCTGCATTTGCTGAGCCAGGGTCTCACGGGGGTCCATAGTGGTGTCAGGGACCAGTGTAGACTAGGTATGGGCTTGGGCTTGTTATTATGTAATGACCGGGGGGTAGGGAAACGGACAAGTGAGCCCTAATCTACCCGCCACTCTGTCCCTGCCTACTTGCAACGACCCGCCCTAGGCGACGGGGTACAACTGGGCGGCGGTCCCTGCACTCAGTAAGTGCACGACAAACACGACAAACATACAAGGGAATACAAGCAAGGGAAAGGGGCAGTTGCCCATGGCAACACCGTGAGCAACCAGAGTGGTGAACGAGCCGAGTCAAGCCAGGAGTGTGCGAGGTACCAAACAAAGAGCAGAAGAGTAGTCAGTAAGCCAGGGTCAGTATGGAGCAGGAACAAAATAGAAGGAGCTGTAGCTGGGCCAGGAAACCACACGAAAAAGAATAACAAGCAAGGAGGAACAGGAAATGCAGGTATAAATAGACAGAGGGCGGGAGCTAGCTGAGTCTGGCCAGGCTGCGATAGGCTCTCCCACTCCTAAGCCTGCCAGCCTGAGTGGTGGAAGCTGGAGTCAGTCTCAGGGATGTAGATTCAGGTGCTGACTGATTAATTAAGGGAGTTAACCCCGAAGCTGTGCCTGTCAGATCCTTTACAGCGATAATAGGATTGCTATGGAGCCCTGTTCTCCCTGGTGAGAGTAGTATGTATTCTGCATATGACTCTTCCCTGGTCAGGCCACCACTTCCATTGCAGAGATCCATAGGGAAGTGGCTGCTCGGAAGCCGTACGCATCAGATAATTGACGGGCTTCCTAGTACCCACTTGTGATGCCCAGGTAAAGCCTCAGCATTAAATGATACAATAATTTGTGTCTACAACCACCACTAGGGGGAGCTTTATATAGCTAGTATTGAGTTCAACAGGAGCTGTATAAAATCAAGGGGTGAATTTAACAAATGTTCTATGCCAATTTTCTGACATAGAAAAGTCACAGGTTTTGCACATCAAAATGTGGATTTTGATGTATTTACGCCGGTCACACCCTTTTAGCAAAAAACTGGCAGGAATTAGCATAAGGAGCGTGGTCATTTGAGGCCT